>NC_140950.1:6415000-6682500 GCF_014529385.1 Adiantum capillus-veneris | reverse complement strand
CATAACAGGTATGACCATTGGACTTTGTTGACTGTGCAGGACTGTTCTAACTGATGATTGAACATACATAGTTCGTTTACTACATCATAAAGAGAATTGTTTGTAGACTTCCGAATTTGGCATGACCATGTTTTGCATGATGGATTTTTGAATTGAAAATAACACATATGTATTGGTTGCTAGAGCCTTAAACCTCATGTGAGGGTCTCAACAGAGATGACATTGATTGGAAACTTGAAATATTGTACGTTTTACAAAGGAGATGTTGCAGAATTTTTTCTGTTAGAGTTATTTACTACCAGAAGCTGGACTGATGCTACCTCTATTCTATTTTAATAATGATTGTAGACTTTATAGGTTGACTTTACAGAAGAAATTAAACATCAGCCTTATATGGTGCATACAACTTCCACTGGGCTACTTCCATGGATTGTAGCTCGACACAGAGATCTAGTTTACACAGATTAGGTTATTTTTGGATTTTTACTTAATAGCTTAAGATATTATCAATCTTTCGAGCTCAATTAAATTATATAATTATGCTTATGCCTCTGGTAAAGATCCTCGAGGAAGTGGTAATGACTAGAACTTTTGAAATACAATCTGTATGTAAATAATATGCTGTCCAACTTAAACATCCACCTAGCAAAATGGCCTTATAGACATGTACCTCTATCTTTGTATGCAGGAAATCACTTTTGATGAAGTTAAGTATATAATGGTGACTTCACAATTACAAAGTACTTTTTGATGCTCTTGGATAAGTCCATAATTTTTAACACAAATGTCACTTTGAAATTCGTTCAATTAAAAGAGCCTTATCCTCAAGTGGGGTTTCGGAAGAGATGGTAGTAGACTAGACTTTTGAAACTTGATCCAATTTACAAAGGAGACGCTGTTCAATTTTTTCTAGAATTAAAATATGTAAACATTAGCATAAATAAATGGCTCAAACTTGATATTAGATCTTTGTTATGGTGGTAGTTTGGGTTGTAATTTTTGACACCAATAACAAGGGGAGGGAGTCGTTGACACCTGTCTTCCCAAGTAATGCTAGTTCTGACAGGCTTGTGTTTCTTGGATGGTGGTAGGTAAGAGATTCTTTCCTTGGGATTACAACAAAAACTGCAGCAGTAACGGAAGATCATCCAATGTACCAACAAATGTACCAGTTGGATTCTTCTACATGTGGATGTAGTGGAACCTCATCCCAAAAGATGGGCACATACGATACAGATATTATATTGTAGTGATAAAAGATCAAATTTTCCATCTAAATGATTGTATTATCCATTAAATACAGAATGTTGTATTGGTGTATATGAATTGATTTATGACATCTTGTTTTAAAAACATTGTTAGTTAATATATTATTTGACTCAATTGTCTAAGTATGGTTCAATTATGAGGAGATTTTTCAATTTAAACACACACACACACACACACACACACACACACACACACAGTTTTCCTACTAGTCTTTGGTCGGACTAGTGCTATACTTAGCAATTGGGATTAGATAATAAATAGCTATTCCAATTTATCTTGATTTCAATCAAACGGTTTTTGTCAGGATATAGGTATTTATACCCTAAGAATTGGATTGCCTACTCTTTAATACAAGTTACATTATTATTAGCTTGATCCACCTAATCCAAAGGGATGGGTCGGGGCTCTCGGCTCCTAAATTGGTCAAGCGCCTACATATATACATATAATCCATATACTGTAAGCATTGACCACCCTTGAGCAGGTGTGGATTTTCAAGTTATTTTGCAAGATCGGAGTATTGTATAGTGACCAACGTCACAACATATTTCACAAATTTGGAGTGACATCATCAAAATCATGAGACCTCAAGTATGTAGATTTCATAATACCATACTCTCCTCCTTGGAGGACCCCTTTATCATACAACAATTGGGTGTACTTACATCTAAGTTTTGTTCAAACACATTACAAAGGAGTAATCTCGCATCTAAACCTTGTTAACACCATACAAGTGACTAAGCTATAAAGCATGGAAATTTTTAGGAAGCAATTACTACAATTAGTGGGGGATTGGTCCACTTGGTGGACCGTCCTGCACCAAGTGGATCTCTCCTCTGGGATGGGGGAGGGCCACACACACACACACACACACTTATCTAGATGACAAGTCCTTGTCTAACCCTTGGTTTACAGCTTCCCTCTTTGGTGTGCTAACCTAGAGCTGTTACTCCAACTCATCTGCCAAAAATAGGTATGGTTTAAATACCTTTTTGGTCGAGTAACTCTGTCACCACTTAAAAACTACCTACCTTGTTTAAAGCTAGGTAACCCACTCCTAGTCTCTTATTAGCTCGCATTCCGAATAACCTCTATAGCATCATTATTACTAGCAGGATCTCTCTCTCTCTCTCTCTCTCTCTCTCTCTCTCTCTCTCTCTCTCTCTCTCTCTCTCTCTCTCACACACACAGACCACTTGCGTGGAGCTCTCCTGCAAAGTTTCTCAAGCACAAGCACTATTGACGATACCTCGGTGGATCTCTTCTTCTCCTATTGATCTGCTACAGATTACCGCTCATGATAGATAGAATATGGCGCTTTGGTTGCGAAGCATCGGAACTTATTCAATTTGCCTCACATGCCCATGACGTTTTCGGCAATGTCACACAACATGGCAGCATGGCTCTTGTCAGTTGATTTCTTTTCCACATTGGCTTTCATCGCCTCTCAAACACACAACATGATGGACGGAATGCATGTCTATAGGGGCAATCGACATCCAACGTTTTTCAACTAAACCCTGCCCAGTTCAAAAAGGGAAAATATCGACATTCAGGTAGGTGCAATTGCACCTACTCAATATATTTTGGGTTTTTGATAAATAACAAGTTCTTAGAATGTCAGTCCGAAAGAAAAACATTTGAAAGCTGCAAGTAGTAGTGTCCACTTCCAGATTTTGTACTTAACATAATTTGAAGTTTCTGGATTTTCTATTCACTGATATGAGTTTGCCTGAGTTGATGGACCTAAGTTGGGGATCCATTGGCACTGCTATCTACCTGGATTGTTAACTACGTTAGTCATTTGGTTACTGAAAGTCGACACTAAAGTTTATGTATCGGATTATGTTTGGGGTTTGTCACTCAGAGTTGAAAACCAGAAATGGGGTGACCTGATTGATCTAAATTACCCTTTGAACTTAGAATTAATCAATTTTAAGCATTGGCTATTTTTTTTTATCACAGAGATATTTGCTTGCTCTCGGAACTTGGCAAAAGTAGTCATAAATGTATGGATGTGGAATGATTATCATTAGCATAATAGGTATGACCATTGGACTTTGTTGACTGTGCAGGATTGGTCTAACTAATGATTGAACATACATAGTTAGTTTACTGCATCATAAAGAGAATTGTTTGTAGACTTCCGAATTTGGCATGACCATGTTTTGCATGATGGATTTTTTGACTTGAAAATAACACATATGTATTGGTTGCTAGAGCCTTAAAACTCATGTGAGGGCGTCAGTAGAGATGGCACTGATTGGAAACTTGAAATATTGTCCGCTTTACAAAGGAGATACTGCGGAATTTTTTCTGTTAGAGTTCTTTACTACCAGAAGCTGAAGTGATGCTACCTCTCTTCTATTTTAATAATGATTGTAAACTTTATAGGCTGACTTTACAGAAGAAATTAAACATCATCCTTATATGGTGCATACAACTTCCATTGGGCTACCTCCATGGATTGTAGCTCGACACTCAGATCTAGTTTACACAGATTAGGTTATTTTTGGATTTTTACTTAATAGCTTAAGATATTATCAATCTTTTGATCGAAGCTCAATTAAATTATATAATTATGCTTATGTCTGTGGTAAAAATGCTCGAGGAAGTGGTAATGACTAGAACTTTTGAAATACAATCTGTATGTAAATAATATGTTGTCCAACTTAAACATCCACCTAGAAAAATGGCCTTATAGACATGTACATGTACCTTTGCATGTAAGAAATCACTTTTGATGAAGATAAGTATATAGTGGTGACTTCACAATTACAAAGTACTTTTTGATACTCTTGGATAAGTACATAATTTTTAACACAAATGTTACTTTGAAATTCCTTCAATTAAAAGAGCTTTATCCTCAAGTGGGGGTCTCAGAAGAGATGGTAGTAGACTAGACTTTTGAAAATTGATCCAATTTACAAAGGAGATGTTGTCCAATTTTTTCTAGAATTAAAATATGTAAACATTAGCATAAATAAATGGCTCAAACTTGATATTAGATCTTTGTTATGGTGGTAGTTTGGGTTGTAATTTTTGACACCAATAACAAGGGGAGGGAGTAGTTGACACCTGTCTTCCCAAGTAATGCTAGTTCTGACAGGCTTGTGTTTCTTGGATGGTGGCAGGTAAGAGATTCTTTCCTTGGGATTACAACAAAAACTGCAACAGTAACTAAAGATTGTCCAATGTACCAACAAATGTACCAATTGGATTCTTCTACATGTGGATGTAGTGGAAGCTCATCCTAAAGGATGGGCACATGCGATACAGATATTATATTGTAGTGATAAAAGATCAAATTTTTGATCTAAATGATTGTATTATCCATTAGATACAGAATGTTGTATTGGTGTATATGAAATGATTTTGACATCTTGTTTTATAAACATTGTTATTTAATATATTATCTAACTCAATTGTCTAAGTATGATTCAATTATGAGGGGATTTTTTATACTTAAACACACACACACACACACACACACACACACACAGTTTTCCTACTAGTCTTTGGTCGGACTAGTGCCATACTTAGCAATTGGGATTAGCTAATATATCAGATAATAATATAGCTATTCCAATTTATCCTAACTTCAATCAAACGGTTTTTGTCAGGATATGGATATTTATACCCTAAGAATTGGATTGCCTACTCTTTAATACAAGTTACATTATTATTAGCTTGATCCACCCAATCCAAAGGGATGGGTAGAGGCTCTCAACTCCTAAATTGGTCAAGCGCCTACATATGTACATATAATCTATATACTGTAAGCATTGACCACCCTCGAGCAGGTGTGGATTTTCAAGCTATCTTGTAGGATCGGAGTATTGTACAGTAACCAACGTCACAACATATATCAACAAATTTGGAGTGACATCATCAAAATCATGAGACATCAGAAATGTAGATTTCATAATACCATACTCTCCTCCCTGGAGGACCCCTTTATCATACAACAATTGGGTGTACTTACATCTAAGTTCTGTTCAAACACATTATAAATGAGTAATCTCGCATCTAAACCTTGTTAACACCATACAAGTGAATGAGCTATAAAGCATGGTAATTTTTAGGAAGCAATTACTACAATTGGTGGGGAATTGGTCCACTTGGTGGACCATCCTCCACCAAGTAGATCTCTCCTCTTGGATGGCGGAGGGCCACACACACACACACACACTTATCTAGCTGACAAGTCCTTGTCTAACCCTTGGTTGACAGCTTCCCTCTTTGGTGTGCTAACCTAGAGCTGTTACTCCAACTCATCTACCAAAAATAGGTATGGTTTAAATACCTTTTTGGTCAAGTAACTCTGTCACCTAAAAACTACCTACCTTGTTTAAAGCTAGGTAACCCACTCCTAGTCTATTATTAGCTCGCATTTCGACTAACCTCTATAGCATCATTATTACTAGCACGAGCAGTAGACGTGTATTTCTCTCTTACGAGGAGTGTCAAAACATAAACACACATGCTTGTACAACCAAACCTAGGATCTTCTCTTGCATACACTGCTTCGTGGAATTGCTCTTGCCACAATACTTCCCCTTGGCTTGATAAACACTAGAACCCTAAGGGAATACACCTCACAACTGGTCTCTTTTGGATTAACTAGAGCTCTGAACTGGTGGTTGACTTGAATGAAACAACTCACATAATGTGAAGGTTCATAATGAGTCCAACCACTATTGGTATGGGTGCATAAAAATAACCCCTCTATTTTTGGAATCGAGGGGTGCTTATTAGTCTGCATCATCGCACACCCTTCTTGCTTGGTACTTCCCCGCGAGCTAACACAAGCAAACACGACCACACACCCAGAATCTCTCTCTCTCTCTCTCTCTCTCTCTCTCACACACACACACACACACACACACACACACACACACACATAGAGACCACTTGGGTGGAGCTCTCCTGCAAAGTTTCTCAAGCACAGACATTGTTGACGATACCTCAGTGGATCTCTTCTTCTATTGATCTGCTGCAGATTACCGCCCATGATGGATAGAATATGGCGCTTTGGTTATGAAGCATTGGAACTTTTCAATCTGCCTCACACGCCCATGACGTTTTCGGCAATGTCACACAACATGGCAGCATGGCTCTTGTCAGTTGATATCTTCTCCACATTGGCTTTCATCGCCTCTCAAACACACAACATGATGGACGGAATGCATGTCTATAGGGGCAATCGACATCGAACGTTTTTCAACTAAACCATGCCCACTTTGGAAAGGGAAGATATCGACATTCAGGTAGGCGCAATTGCACCTACTCAGTATATTTTGGGTTTTTGATAAGTAACAAGTTCTTAGAATGTCTATCGAAAAAAAGAAACATTTGAAAGCTTCAAGTAGTAGTGTCCACTTCGAGGTTTTGTACTTAGCATAATTTGAAGTTTTTGGATTTTCTATTCACTGATATGAGTTTGCCTGAGTTGATGGACCTGAGTTGGGGATCCATTGGCACTGATGTCTACCTCGATTGTTAACTACGTTAGTCATTTGGTTACTGAAAGTCGACACTAGAGTTTATATATCGGATTATGTTTGGGGTTTGGCACTTAGAGTTGCAAACCAGAAATGGGGTGACCTGATTGGTCTAAATTACCCTTTGAACTTAGAATTAATCAATTTTAAGCATTGGCTATTTTTTATCACAGAGATATTTGCTTGCTCTTGGAACTTGGTAGAAGTAATCATAAATGTATGGATGTGGAATGACTATCATTAGCATAATAGGTATGACCATTGGACTTTGTTGACTGTGCAAGATTGGTGTAACTGATGATTGAACATACATAGTTAGTTTACTGCATCATAAAGAGAATTTTTTGTAGACTTTCGAATTTGGCATGACCATGTTTTGCATGATGGATTTTTTGACTTGAAAATAACACATATGTATTGGTTGCTAGAGCCTTAAACCTCATGTGAGGGTCTCAGTAGAGATGGCATTGATTGGAAACTTGAAATATTGTCCGCAAGCTAACACAGGCAAACGTGACCACACACCGAGGATCTCTCTCTCTCTCTCTCTCTCTCTCTCACACACACACACACACACACACACACACACACACACACACACACACACACACACACACACACCACTTGCGTGGAGCTCTCCGCGAAAGTTTCTCAAGCACATGCACTGTTGACGATACCTCGGTGGATCTCTTCTTCTCCTATTGATCTGCTTCAGATTACCGCTCATGATATATACAATATGGCACTCTGGTTGCGAAGCATTGGAACTTATTCAATCTGCCTCACATGCCCATGACGTTTTTGGGAATGGCACAGAGCATGGCAGCATGGCTCTTGTCAGTTGATTTCTTCTCCACATTGGCTTTCATCACCTCTCAAACACACAACATGATGGACGGAATGCATGTCTATAGGGGCAATCGACATCCAACGTTTTTCAACTAAACCCTGCCTACTTCGGAAAGGGAAAATATCGACATTCAGGTAGGTGCAATTGCACCTACTCAGTATATTTTGGGTTTTTGATAAGTAACAAGTTCTTAGAATGTCTGTCGGAAAGAAAAACATTTGAAAGCTGCAAGTAGTAGTGTCCACTTCCAGATTTTGTACTTAACATAATTTGAAGTTTCTGGATTTTCTATTCACTGATATGAGTTTGCCTGAGTTGATGGACCTAAGTTGGGGATCCATTGGCACTGCTATCTACCTGGATTGTTAACTACGTTAGTCATTTGGTTACTGAAACTCGACACTAAAGTTTATGTATCGGATTATGTTTGGGGTTTGACACTCAGAGTTGCAAACCAGAAATGGAGTGACCTGATTGATCTAAATTACCCTTTGAACTTAGAATTAATCAATTTTAAGCATTGGCTATTTTTTATCACAGAGATAAAGAACTACATTTTTTTAGTCTTTACTTTCAAAAATAACATATCTCTACTGTCAAAGAGTCAAGTAGATCATTTAGGATTAGCACAACTGTTTTGTCTATCTTGAATAGTCTTTATATCTTGACATAATTGGATCTCATCCACCATCTCTTTGAATGCCTAAACTCTTATCAGTGGATCTATTTGCTTAAAGGATGTAAGGCATTCTTGTTTATACAATGCTTGAAAAACGACATCCAAATTGTGCATTGGAATGACGAGTTATATGTAAATTCTACCAAATATAAATATATGGTCCGGATATTTTATTCATGCATACAATAAGCTTGCAATATATATATCTTCAATAATTTGATTGGTCTGTGTAGCTAAGAATAAGGCTTTCCGAAAATTCAAAGTGAACTTTGCATCACAATCTAAAATTATGCAACGAGGCAAACCATAATATATAAAAACTTCATTTATCAAAACTTGATCTATGTCTTTAACTGTAAATGTTGCCTTGATAAAAAAACAAGTGTGAGTCATGTTTGTAAGCATATCAACCACCACAAAAATAAAACCATATCCAAGAGATGTAGAAAATCTTGTGATTAGATCCATGGATATGCATTCCCATTTCATTTGAACTGTGTCAATTACATAAAGCTTAGCAAGATATCAAATTCGCTCGGCTTTAATATGTTGACATGTTAAGCATTTTCTAGCATAACTTAACACATCGTGCATTAATCTTGGCCAAAATAAACTCCTTGTCACAATAAGATAAGTTTTCATGTAGCTCAAATGACCTACAATAGGTATGTCCTGAGCTTTTTGCAATATCTAAAGCTTGGTTTCTTCATTAGTTTGGGATACAAAGGCCACTATTGAAGTAGAGATCATTATCTTCAACATGAAAGGCTTTGATTTTTTGTTCTTACTTCTTTCATTGATTATGTAAGCGTAATAAATATTTAATTATCTTGAAAATTAAATCTTGAGGTATTCCCTTGTAAATAAAGTCAAGCAAAGAGATAGTAGAGGTTGTAATTACAACTATTGTACTCTTTTTGCTTAGAGCATCGGCCATTAAGTTTTTCCTTCTTAGTTTATATTCAATCCTAAAATTATATTCAACTTGAGGCTCTTATGATCTCTAAGTAGTTCTCAAAATGCCTTCTAAGAAGATAATGTTGTCATACCTTAAGAGCATTTACAACAACAAACAACTCCGATTCATGTGTAGCATAATTTAACTCATGAATGTGTAACTTGCAAGATCCATAAGCTAAAGGTCTTTCTTTTTTTAGACATGACTCTAGCAATTGTTTGTTCACTTAAATGGGTGAGAACAATGAATGTCTTCATGCAATCAAGAAGTTGTAAATTTATAGGAATATTTACCAAATATTTTTTGATCAACTGTGTCGCTATCTTTTCATGACATTCAATAAAAGTATGATACCATCTTGTAATTCTAAGAAATACCCATACTTCTTTGACAAATTTGAGCATAGGACAACTTACAATAGCTTCAATTTTACTTGGGTCAAATGAGACATCATCCTTGGAAATAATGAATCCCAAGTATTCTACTTTGTTAGTAAAATAAGTATATTTACTATGTCTAGTATGAAGTTGATTTGTTGTAGAAGTTCAAGTACTTGTCTTAGCTGATTTGCTATTTATTATTAATTTTTGACCTATTTATTAAAAAAATAAAAAAAAAATAACAAAATATGCTAAAAAACCAAAGTAAAATTCCAATAAATAAGAAAATCCATTGAAAAATATAGCTTTATTGTTTTTTCCTAGATTTCTTCAATTTTAAGTGTCAATATCAAGAAAATGATAAAAAAAATAACAAAAAATGACTATTTTTTAATGCTTTTCTGATAGTATATACACTATTTACACTCATTAGGGAGATAGTATCAGTTAAATATTCCTGTTGATGACAAGGATATTATTACATAATTTTGCAAAAAATCACATGTTAACATCAAACTTTTTCGTCTCTCTTCAAACATTGCCCTTAATTACTTAGTGCCTTTCCACCCCTCCTAGATGGCGTACTCCGGGACGACTGTCTGGATGGGATGAACAATCGTGTCTATGCATAGCCTTGTTGGCTCTACTATGCTTTGAAGATCAATGCAGTCAAATTATTATGTTGTGAAAGAGTTGGGTCTTTAAGTAGTTAACTCAAGGGTTTCTAATGTTGAGGCTTTCTGATGCTGTCTTCCAGAGAGAAAATCTTGTAGCTTGTGTGCTCTCTGCTTGATTGTACCATCAAGATGCTTTAGTATGCTAATTTCTTGAGCTGGTGTTATCAATAATGACTGCTGTCGAGCTTTTAGCCGCCATTGATATCTTGGTTTGCTTTGGTCAAAATGGTGTGTTTGAGTTTTTGAGACTTAACTCTCCATTGCTTGATCGGTTTTATAGTTTGCAAAAAAAATAAGTACTCCTTTTTCTTCCAAATCCATTTCATGTTAGGTACCTTGCTCGGAGATGCTTGTCTTTGTGTTGTGATCTTTGGAACCGTCTTTGGTATTGTCGATGATATTTTGGGCACCCAAATTTGAATCGGGTTGTCCTTAAGCTGTGCTTTTGGTACCCAAATTTTTCTGACTCCTTGCATGCTACTTGGAGCATTTACGTGTCAATAGAATGGAAAAGATTGATTGATTCGTGGTTTACTCTACTGGTAACCTACTTTCCATTCCTCTTTGCTTGGTACAATTGGAACACTGAATTGCCCATCTTTAGGTGATAGCTTGAGCTGATTTGTATCCCAATCTGGTACTACCGTGTATGTCCACATCCATGAGATTCCAAGAATCAATGTCTCATTCATGTGTTCATCTGGTAAGCATACAAACTGATGAGGATATGAACATCCATATGCTATCAATTTCAAGTTGACTACTCCCAACGCTGGTGTTGGGTTCTTGTTGCATCCTTGAATATTCGCTATTACTGCTCTCAATGACTGACTTGTTGCTTTTTTGTATGTGGAATAATTGATTGCATTTACTCGACCTCCTGTGTCGACCAATGTATTTGTGCTATGATTGTTGAGCTATGCTTTGATGCAAAGGTCCATTCCATCTAACCATTCATCATCTGTTGACACTGCATCTTTCTGCAATTCCTATTGTCGGTCATCTACTTCCAGAGTGTTGATGGGAATATGTATTTGTTGATTCTTGAGAGCATCTTTTCTTTTGAGTACTCGAAGCCTAGCTTCTTCTTGGGCTTCATCAATAAACTGTTTATCTTCCTTTGCTTAGCTGCATGCATCCTTTCTAGCAATTCATTCGTTAGTGGCAAATTGTACTTCTTTAAATGACATCCACTAATTCAATTAGCCATCGGTTCACCATCTAAGATTGACAGCTTAATTGCTCCACTTGGAGATACATCTTCAATGATAAACGGTCTGTTTTCCTTTTTCTTAAACTTGAAAATGTGTTGCTTAAGGAAATGTGTCCCCTTTTTTGAAGATTTTTGCAATTAGATAGGAATCAAAAAATTATTTTTGTTTCTTCTTTTGTGCATAGATGTGAGCTACAGCAGTTAGTCTTTGCTCATCTAGCTTTTCTAAATTTTCAAGTCTTTCTGATAATTCGTGTCCAGTCCCATCAAGATCCTTAGCTACCCTTAGTGTCGGCAATAGAAACACTATTGATAGTATAGCATCAAGACCATAAACAAGGTTAAAGGGTTTCATATTTGAAGCTGTTTTGAATGAAACTCGATGAGCCCATAGAGTTGCATAGAGATTCATTTCCCAGTCTGTCCTTCCTGCACTAACCACTTTGGTCAATACCGAGCTAAGAATTTTATTTGTATGCTCAGCTTGTCCGTTTTCTTGGGGGTGATAGAGAGCTGATTTGTTATGGATGACCATTAATTCATTAAGCAGATACTTGATTAACTCATTGAAGAAATGAGTTCCCCTATCACTGACTATTTCTATTGGCAATCCAGATCTTATGAATACATACTCATATAAGAATGCGGCAGTGGTTTTGGCATCATTCTTTTGAGTTACTTTAGCCTCAGCCCACTTGGTCAAATAATCCATAGCTACAATGATATATTGAGCTTGGGTTCTATAAGCCGGTGGCTATATTGACTCAACAAAATTTATACCCCATTTTGTAAAAGCTCTCGCTCCTATCATTGGTTTTAAGGGTATGCTATCTACACATGTTGGCATTTTTGCTCGTTGACAAGCATCACATCTTTGAACATATTCCTTGGCATCTGTAAAAAGTATTGGCCACCATATGCCTGCCATTAAGATGGCTCTTGCAGTGACCTCCAGCTAATCCAGCATGTGCTTGTTCTATAATGGGAATATATTCGTCTTCATTTGCACAAAGACGCAAATGTTGATCCTTATCTCTCTGATACAATTGGTTTCCTATAAGAGCATAATCTCTTGCTTCCGTTTCAATTGCTCTTTAATGGCATTTACTCATATCCTCAGGAAATGTTCGGCTGGATAAGTAAATAACTACATAATTAGTCCACTGAGGAACAAGAGACATTTGAAACAATGTAACATCAGGTATGGGTGATTGTTTTTGACATTGAGGACAATTTTTCACAATAGAATGAACATCACTTCTCATAGTTGGCTAAAATACTCCAAGTCTTAAAATCCGTCGCATAGTTTGATCTTCTACAGAGTGAAGTCCTACTATGGTAATGTGCACTTGACTTAGGTATTGGGATTTCTCTTCAAGATTAATGCATAAGAGCAATATTCCTTCTTGATTTCTTTTGTATAGCCTTCCAGCTAGTCATTGATACATAGCCGATTGTTGCTCAATTAATCCGATTGTAATAGGAGGTGGTATTTGTGAATCCACTTGAGCTATGGTCATCAATGATACCATATTTTTTGATCATTCAAGTATCATTTCCACGGAGAACAGATAGGCATCTAGTACATCATCGTCTAGTCCTATAGGTGGTTCCCCTGAAACAATCCTAGATAAATGATCTGCTCTTTTACAAAGTTTTGATAATGGTAATCGTAAAGTTGTGCTCATTTACAAAAGTCAACGAAGTATGTTTACAATGCAATTGAGCATCATTTGCCTTAAGCCAACCCATCTCTAAAATTCTATCAAAAAATCCTATGGTTAAGACCTTAAAAAATGAGATGAAGCCTTGTGACCCTTTAAAGCAAAATTCAAGTCACCCACTGAAGTAGAAGATTGAACTTTTCTACATGTAAGCTCGTTGCACTGTAAGGTCAATATTAGGATGTTCATGTAGAATGAGGTTATGGGGCTTCTGCGTGGTCTCCAACTTAACTTCAACTCTTTGTTCCAATGTTTCCTCTATTGTTGGCCTAATACTTGGTCTTGCTTTGACTTCTTTCTATGTATGTTTTGATACCTTTTGAAATACTTCAAGAGGTTGTGCTTCAACTTCTGATTCTACCATTTCTTGGCCATCTTGAGCTATCTCTTGTGTTGTCTCTTTATTGGTGGTTTCTTCTTGACCAGCTCGTTCAGGCTCTTCATTTTTCTCCATAGGAAGGAACATTGGTTGTCTCAGCTTCTCTTTCCTCTCTTTCTCTTTCTTCTTCGCCATACAATCACTCAATATTGGCAAGGGGATCTTGCCTGGCTTGGTACATGGGATCTTTTGTGCGTAGCTTGGTTTGCTTTGGCTTCCAAAATTATTCAAAATCACCTAGCAAACCTCTTTCCCTCTCAAAGGCCTCTCTTTCTCTTTCAAGGTGGGCTGCCCCCTGTGCTGTTTATTCAATAATGATAAGTGTTGGCACTTTTCTTCTTTTGGTAGTAGGTTCCTCCATTTTCTCTTTGCCTTTGCCTTTGCTATTCTTTTCTTCTTCAATCTCTGAGGGCTCTGATGCACTTTCAGAAACTTTGTCCCCTTTGGAGTAGCTCCTTTGTCCCTCATCACTTTCATCACTATTTCCTTTTGAAGGTAACAACTTTCATCTAGCAAACCATCTTAGTGTTGGGTGAATAGGCACATAGGATCTGCAACCGGTTTATTGATGTTGGTGCAACTTCAAGGCTTTGTCAATAATCTCTTTGGTAATTTGGACTTCTATTGCCTTGCATGCGGAGTCTGAAAGCTTGGCTGTGCTATCTTCTTGGATAGAGATTTGGATTTTGTATATTCTTTGTAAATCTACTCCGCATGGCATCATTTCAGTAGGCTAGTCATCTTAGCAGCTTGTTTGCATAATTCTGCCAAGGTCGGTTCCTTTGCCACATCATATATTTCTCTAACATCATCTTGGCTATGTAGCCCTATAGATTTCTCTTCCAATCGATCGAGGGGAAGCTCCTGCAATCTTTGCTTCATTGACTTCTTTTTTACTGGGGCCGGCGAGCTTTGCATTGAACCTTGGTGCAAGCATACATAAATCTATGATTAGGTACATTTTATCCGACTTGGATTGTGGTTGATCATTTTGAAGTAGAAAGCTTAATGACTACTACCAAAAGCTATAGAAACAAAATGTGTTCATGGCAAAACAACTCTAAGCAAAAATTTCATGCACAGATATTAATCATGATTAATAGCTTGACCCTCATTTTGGCTTTATTTTTTAGTATTGCATGTGCACTTGGGTTAATGACATTGGATATTGATAGGATTTCACTTTTGGGAGTGTTTGGATGCAAAAACTCCAGATTTTGATCAATTTTTTGCTAGAAGGCTTCTAAAATTGACAAAGTGATGATGCACATTCTTGAAAATGTCCATTTGGATTGAAATTTGGTGTGTGGACTAGTAAGAGTGTGCTTAAGCTGGTGATGACCAAAATTTATCAAGTCATCATTCCAATCCCAAAGATATTAATCATGATAAATACCTTGGTCTACAGTTAATGGACTTTTTGTCATTTTGAAGTTATGGGGTGTTTGGTCATAGTGTCTGCAAGCCATGAACGTGACTTGCTACTTTTTTGGACACATGAGTTTTATTTCATGTCAGATTTTGGCTTTGTGCAGAGTGAGTGCATTTTTTGGTCTTCAAGTCAGTGAGCAAGTGATTTTTGTGCACCATATGGATTTTTGGCTTGAACACAACATGTGGAAGAGTGCTAAAGTGGAAAATTGCAAGCAGGTGTCACCTTGAGCCTTGAGCTATTAATTGTGATTAATACCTAAGGATACAAATTTTCACCAAGTTAGTTTTTTGATGACCCATACTTGTCATATACCCTTGGTAAGTAATACTTAACTCCTGCTTGGGCTTTTTCTGAGCCATTGACACCATTTTGGTACTTAATACTCTGACTCTGGATTTTTTTTATTCTTGTACTTTGTGGTGAGCATTTTCTTCAAACTAGGCCTATTGGCACATCCCGTAGGTTATCTAAACCTATTCTATCAATTTTCATCTAGTTTGGAGTTGATTTGTTGTCGTAGTTCAAAAATGACGCTTTGTCGAACACCGAGCCGTTTTTGGTTATCTAAGGTATCAAACGATGATTTTTTTGAGTCCCACTATAGTATATTGGTTATTTTTAAACTTGTGGGGAAGCTGCTTACAAAGTCAAAATTGAAATCGAACCTCGTGCTAGAATTTAGATTATAATCTATAGTAAACCCCCCCCCCCCCCCGCCCAAAACACACACCCCACCCCGCCCTCCCCCTTAACCTTGGTCAAATGGTCATCTAGTCACTTGGGAATGTTCTATTGGTCTTTGCTATGTCCCCTATCAAGTTTGGTAGCTTTTCGTGGCCTAAGTTGGACGATATAGTCACTTTTGCGCTAGCTTTTTTTGAGGAGATTCTACTAACCTAGGGTTTTTCTGGGCCCCCCCCCCCAGGCCCACCCTTGACCTCAAAGACATGATTGAAAACGCTCATTAGTAGGTTAGGAACTCACCCCTAATGTCTTGTGTGAGACGGTATATTGTGGTGGTCGCTAGAAGTTGCAAAAGTCGTGCGTAGGAAGGTCACCAAGAGCTCTCTCCCAAAGTAGGCAAGTGAAAATGAGACTACTTTTAGCCTACCTTGACTATATATACTTGGGCTTCCCAACTCATTTCCTCTCAAAACCCCCCATTAGTTCTATTAGATCACAAAATATACTTTCCTTTCAAAAATTGCCTGATTTGGATTCTGATTGCTTCATTTTTGAAGGTTTTGCAGAATTAGGCGTTATGGGCATAAATTAGGCTTTCCATCACCAACCTCAGAATCACACAAGATTTCACCTCATTGTCCGTCTTTGCTTCCTAATCATCAAGGTCCTTTTCGTTTCTCCATCTGGATTTATTTGACATTTATCAACTATTTTTTACCTTATTACTAAAAAAATTAAAAGAAAATTACAAACTCACTCCAAAAAATAGAACCCCATATCTAAAATTATGAACACACGCCTTGTTTTAGTATTTGTCCATATTCTAGTGGATTGCTCTCCTTTGACCTTTCTGGTGATATTTATACTATTTACCCACACCTAAGGATTATCATATCACATATCTCCTTTTTTTTTCTCATCAGGGAATTTTACTCTTGAGTAGCAAGAAATCCACACATTAACATTCAAGCACTTCAAAACATTGCCCTTCTTAATTTGCTGCATATATTTAAGTTTGCATTGAGAATGCTTCCTCCCCTCCTTGCATGAGTCCTCCGGGATGACAGAGTGTAGCTAGGGTTGTGCAGTGCATTGGTGACAAATTCGTGTCTATGCATGACTGAGATTGGCCATAATATCATGTTATTGAGGTCAATGCAATTGAAAACACGATGCTATGCAGGAGGTGGGTCTTGAGCAATATACTCAAGGGTTTCTGATATCGATGCATCTTGTTGGTTGATCTCTTAAATAGAAAATCTTGCAAGAGTTGTGCTCCACGGTCGTGGTGTTGGAATCGATGGACATTACAGTGGGTGTTGTTGCTGGTACTGATGAAATCTTTGGTACCCATTTATACATAACTACTCATGGCCTTACCTTGAATTTCTCCATACAATAAGAGTGGCTTTTCACTCTTCATGGCTATGAGCAAAAGGTACTTTTAAATGTCCACCTTTGAGTGTTAAGACTAGAACCTTTTCATTCCAATCTTGAACACCTTATAGGTTCGCATCCAGGGTACTCATAGCACCATATCTTCATTTATATGCTCATCAAGAATACATATAAATGTGTGTGGGCACAAAAATCCATGCACAAATATAATGAGATTAATCAATCCCAATGTTGGCGTGAACTCTTTATGACATCCTTTGAGTTTGGCTCTACAATATTCTAACGATTGGATTGTCGCTTTTTTGTACATTGAATAATTGACAACATTGAGTCGTGCACCTATGTAGGCTAGTACTTTGACTCTAATCCATCTTTCAGTTATCCAATGCAGATCCGCCGATTTAGGCAGTGTTAGTGCAGATTTGCCGATTTAGGCAGCACGTTTCATTGGTGTAGACTCGTCGGATGAGGCAACACCGATCACAAAATCATGCTGCAGTGGCTGGCCACCACTGCAACTGGTATGATTTTGTTACCCGGGTATAGAAAATGAAAGATATTTTGGATTTAGATTTGGAATCCGATTTGGAATTGGTATATGATGATTTTTTGTCGTGACAGTATTTATGGAACCGAACTTGAGATTCATGAGATCAATGGATTATTGATGAGTGTGACCAATGATATCCTGATTCATCAGGGTATGACATATACCGCTTATTCTAGTGGTATGGGACACTAGAATAGGTAGTCCACATGTCTAGTCCATCTAGCTATTCATCATCTGTGTCCACCTCATCGTCAACTAAGGATTGAGTAAAGTAGTGATGGTGAACTTGAAGGGTATTACGTGGCAACACTTCAAGGATTGGTCACATTGCCGCTTTTTGCTTCAAAATCCGAATACATGCCTCTTCTTACGCTTCTTCAATCGCCTATTTTCCTTTGAGCTTGCGTTCTTTTGCTGCATGCATTCTTTGCAAAAGATCATTAGTTAAAGATATATGGTATCTCCGAAGACAAAATCCACTAATCCACTTTTTCATAACCTCTCCATCTAAGGTAGCTAGTTGTACAGCCCTACTCAGCAGAACATTATTAATGACAAAAGAACCATGTCTCTTCTTCTTGAATTTGGGAATGTGTTGTTCCTGGGAGTGAACTAATAACAAATCCCCTTGTTTGAAGATTTTTGTTAACAAATGCAAGTCAAATAATTTCTTTTGTTTCAATTTTTGTGCATAAATATGTGCTATGGTTGTTAGCCTTTGTTCATCTAGCCACTCTAAGTCCTCTAGTTGTTCTTACAACTTGTGGCCTTTCCATTCCAATTTGTTCGCAACTCTTTGAGTGGAAAACAAGAATTCCATGGGCAATATCGCATCTAGTCCATAGACTAAATTAAAGGTAGTTGCATTCAAAGCTGTTTTGAATGACATTCTATAAGCCAACAAGGTTGAATGAAGATGCATTTTTTCAATCAATTCTTCCTGTATTAACAATCTCAGTAAGCATAGATGTCAAGATCTTGTTTGTATGTTTGGCTTGACCATTTGCTTATGGATGAGACGGGTGCAGATTTGCTATGGATTACCATAAACTCCTTCAACAATTTTTCTATCACTTTGTTAAGAAAATGCAACCCTTGATCACTTAGAAGCTCAATAGAAAGTCCATACCTCGTGAAAATGCAATTGTACATGAATGTTGTAGTGGTTCTATCATCATTATTCCTGGGGGCTCTTGCCTCGGCCCATTTGGTCAAGTAATATGTGACCACAATAATATATTGCGCTTGAGTCTTATATGCTAGTGGTTGTATTGGATTGATAAAGTCTACCCCCCACTTATTAAATGTGCTTGCTCCCATCATAAGTTGCAATGGCATACTGTCAATTCATGTTGGCATCTTTGCTCATTTTGACATGCAATCGTTGGCAAAATTCTTTGGCATTAGCAAATAGTGTTGGCCACCAAATTCCAGCCATCAATATAGCTCTAACTATAGTTTCGTGACAGAAATGACCTCCCTTGTAAGACCTGTGTGCGCTTGTTCAAGATAAGAAGGTATTCATCCTCATTGGCACATAGCCTAAGTTGTTGGTTCTTTTCTCGTCGATAGAGTTGACGTCCAATCATCATTTAGTTGGTTGCTTCCATTTTGATTGCTCTCTATCTCTTATTCATATATTCAAGGAGTATCCTTTTGGTTATATATTCTACTAGATATCTACTCCATTATGCTGTCATAGAGATTTGGAATAATGTGGCATGACGTACAACAGCCTTTTCCTTACACTGAGAACAATTGTTTACATAATCATGAACATATATCCTCATCGTAGGCCAATAGACCCCTAGTTAGATTGATTGTCGTAAGGTTTGGTCTTCCGCAAAGTGGAGTCCTATAGCCATCTTATGAGCTTGACTCAAATAGTTTACATGTTCTTCAAGCCAATGCACAACAGAAGAATCTTATCCTTGTTTCCTCGATATGGCCTTCTAGCTAGCAATTGATATAAAGTCGATTCTCAATCAATCGTGTAATGGAAGGTGGTATTTGTGAATTTACTTGAGTTATGGTCATTAGAGATGCAAGGTCTTCTGACCATCTAGGAATTATCTCTACGGAGAACATATAGAAATCTAGCAAATTATCATCTACCCCTTTTGGTGCTTCTCCTAAAGTGATTCTTGATAGGTGATCTGCTCTTTGGTGCATGGTGCCCTTTTTGACTACCACTCTGAAGTCAAAATCAAGTAGGATTATAAATCATCTCATTATTCTTCCTATATTGCATGGATTATTCACCATATAGAGTAAAGCTTGGTGGTCTACAAAAAAGACAAACTAACAAGTAGTGTAGAAATTTCTTATCCGCATACACCATTCCAAGGCCCTCCCTTTTGAGGGTGGTGTAGTTATTTTTAATTATGTTTAGTTGTTTGCTGGCATAGGAGATAGAAAAATCCATTGTACCTTCTCCTGGTTGAGCCAATATGCAACCAATAGCAAAGTTTGAAGCATCTACGTGCACATAGAAAACTTTGTTCCAGTCTGGAAGTCTTCAATATTAGTGGTGATACCACGGCTTGTTTAAGCTTTTGGAATGATTTCTCACATTCATAAGTCCATTCAACATGAGTGATAAGGCCATAAATGGGCTTTGCAATGACTGCATACATGTAGATATTCATCTATGATAATAGCCACAATGCCCCATAAATGCCTAAACTTTCTTGACATTTGTTGGTCTTGACATCTTCGCAATTACTTTATTTTCTCCATGTCTATGGAAATACCATTTTTTGACACAATATGTCCAAGAATTTTGCCTTGTCTAACCATAAATACGTATTCCTCTGGATTTACATAAATTCTATATAAATGACATTTCTCTTTTTGTACAATGCACACAAAGATCGTCCATGTAAACTTCTAGGATCGTTGTCTGCTTGGCTTAGCATCATCTTGCATAGGAATAGTATGCTGACATATTTCATGATCCACTCCTTTGAGATCTTTATAGGACCACACAGAAACATCTCTATACTCTTTTAACATACAAATGAGAATTTCTTCCTCCTCTTAAGAAAAATATGTGGCTATGTATGTTGGTTTTGAGTCCTCTCTCGGATCTAGGTCAAATTTTTTGGCATTTTTATGTCCCTCATAGGATTCTCTTAGTTCTTTCGGCTATCCAATGGTCTCTCTACAATGATTCGTCAATCTTGCATAGTATATTTTTTTAGTGCGAAGGAACATTGATTGCTCTTGGTTTGTCATTTTTTTACTCCATTTCAGTTGTCCAAACCTCCTTCAGGTCCATTTCAACTCTTATACTTTGCTTTGCACTCAATTTAAGTCATTGGAGGTTCTTTGTCCTTGGTCTCATCATGCTTTTCCAAATTTTGTTTTATTTTGGTGCATCAATCCGTGTTTTTTGTGGCTAGATATCTCCTTGTTATTTTGTCCTTGATGCAGTCTGATGCATCTATCATCATTAAGAATTGAGTTTTGTTCTCCATCTCTAGTTTCAACTACTTTTTTTCATATTTTTCCTTTTTTTGCAATACCTTTTGCTGGCATCTACGATGTTGATTAGAATACTCAAAAAACTTATCTTCTCCTCCCCCGAGTAGTAGTGTTGCCCTTACTTGTTCTTTTTCAAAATTTGTTTCCTCCGTTGTGAGTGTTTCCTCATTAGAGAATACATGTTGCTCCTCAATCAATTCAATAGTCACCATCTGGATAAGAACTATGTTGTAACCCTCCTCATCACAAAGCTGTGGTGGTGTGGATTACGTTCATAGTAGCCAGAATTTGGGTCCACTCAAATGGTTCAAACACATGTTCAAGAAATGGTTCAGGTATGTATTCTGCATCATTTACTCTTGATCCAATATACAATCTTTTTCTTGTAAACTACCAAACTCAAAAGCTCCAGACATCCAAATTGGCGTATCTTTATGTATCCATGATGGCATGTTATTTTCTACTAAGGTTTTTGAATCCAAATCTTGGATGTGTTCACCCAGGTATGAAGGTAGTGTGCATAGTGTTTGAGCTTGTGCTAAGCTTGATTGCTTTAATCTCCAATCTCAATAAAAAGATTGTTCATCTAGTTCCCTGGGTGGTTGATCTAGCCACACTTCTTCAATAGGAGCTAATTTTAGAGTTAGACTCTCGTCTTTAGCATTTCTAACTCTTTCTCAAAGGTGGTTTGGTCAGTATTTGTTAACTAAAGGAACTCCTTCTAACCCTTCCTCACTATATGGAACTATTAGTTCAGCCACATCAATGTCTGCTAGAGTTTTTTACAACTCTTTATCATTTTTTATTTGCTTTTGTTCAATCTCGTCTCAATTTTTGTTGATTTTTTCATGATTTCCAACTGACATTTTTGTTTCTTCAACATGGAGTGTGTGACTTGCACTAAGTTTTTGTAAGCTTCAAGTTTAGCAGCTTTCATGTTAGGTGCAAAGGTAATTTTTTCATTTAGTTTCTAATGTCTGACCCGCTTTCAATCCCGCTTGGAAAGCTTCCAAAGCTGTGTTGATTGGTTCGTTTTTTTTTTTTACTAGTACGGATCCTGCCAATCTTGGTTTTGATTCTTTAAGTTTTGTTGTCAATATTTCTGTCATTTTCTCTACCTTCTTTGCACTTTCTCTTCAATCTCTCTCTGTTGCTTTTTTCTTCAAAGATTATATCACCTGCATCACTCTTTTTTGGATTCTTTCAAAGGTATGCTGGGTATTTTTTATTCACTCGCACTTTTCTCTGTTGTACTCTCATAACCGTACGCGAATTGGAACTGTGGGTTCCCTTTTTGATGAGCTACATGGCATAACTTGAACTAAGTTTATGGTTCTCTTTCCTTTGTTCTTTTTTGGGCTTCAGTGAAATCGAGGTCCCAATGACAACGTATAGGTCCAAATGACTTCAAATATGAATCAGTATCCCCTTGCACTATGTTCTACGCTGTGGTATGTTCATTGAATAGGAATTTTGGACTCTCAAGCCAAGAGATATTAATAACAATTAATAACTTTTTGACTAGAATCACTTTTTGTGACACAAAATTGCAAAACAAAGAGTTTTACAGCATGTCTCAAGGTCTTGCCTAGTTTGGATTCAATTTGAATCACTCACCTGTCCATTTTTTATGCCAAGGTAAAGATGTTGTTAGTATGAAAACTCACACTCAATTGAAGTTCAAGTCCTTATATTCCTTGCAAAAAATGTTTAGTCTTAACTTGGTAGGGTGTTGGTGGTGCTAAAGTTACTTCCTTGGACCAAAGATATTAATCGTGATTAATATATTCCTTTTGAATTGTAGATGAACTTTGTTGATCTTTTGACTTTTTTTAAGTTTCAAATAGAGCATTTCAAAAGCTTTTGGCCAGACAAACTTAAATTTACAAGCATGAACCACCAAGGAGATATTAATCTATGTTTTGGTCAAACTTTGAAATCTTCTCCTAAAGTTGGTTTTTGCTTACCAAAGCTTTCCCATGGCTTTTTCAACACCAGTTGTGATCTGAAATACTGGTTCTTTTGGTTTTCCTAGCTTACTTATGAAGGTTAGGCCTTGAAATCTCTAAAATTTCCCAAGACATTCACTGATGATACCTCATGTGGTGAGATAGGTTGAAAATCCACCTACATATCTACTTACCCTTCTCCTAGTCAAATAGACAGTAGATATTGGAAATTATCCACTAACAGTGAGTTTTTTCTTGTTTTCATAATGAAATGAGCATGAACCTTTAGACTCTGGCATAGTCTAGTATATCAACCACTCAAAGTCAACCTAATCTAAGCACGACTACCCCAAAGACACCTCTACATAGCTGAAGTAGAAACACCTCAACCATGCGATTTCTAAATAATAATTTTTTATTCTAGGTAAACCTAGAGGAAGTCCTTGGACAATGTTACTAGAACTCTAAGGTTTTCTTTAGTTTAGATTACCTCATCCTTGACAACAATGCCAAAATGTTGGGCCTCTTCGCTTGCCAAGCCAAACTATCTTATTGTAGAGATAGCAAGAACCATGGACATAAATGTCATACTATGGGATGGAGGTGATACGACTAGTGCAATTGAGGCTAACTCAAATCAATACTCAACTGCATGCTAGGTAACAAAAACTAGAGACGACACCACAAGAAAATCTCATTATTTCACCAAGAAAATGAAGTTCACACGCAACCGAGATTATAGAGAGGATAGGCAACATCTAAAGACACGTACCCAAGCATTCAAATCCCCCTTTTAATCATTGGCCAAAAATGTGATTAATACTTGCAAGGCCGATTTGACATAACTATTTTCGGCCTCGAATGCACCTACTAGCTTAGCAATGATGCCCCAACACCTCTCCCCTCCTATGCATAAAATGGAATTTTGATATGTGAAGAATGAGTTATGAGAAGATCTAGGAGGTTAAACACAACAAAAATATAGATTCATCTAGAGAAACTTACAATGTCGCATAGAGATTTCACTTGCAAACGCAATGGAAGTAACAACACTCCAAACAAACCATCCACGAGAAAGTTAAGAGCTGCAGAAGAAAAGAAGGAGAATACGTAGTGCTCTTTGTAATCGCATGCAGCTTCATTATCCAAAGTAACTTCCAAAAATAATACAAAAGTTCGCTTTTATACCTTGCCATAAGGTTTTAGGTAAAAAATAAAGAGGCGTACCAACTCTGCTTCAGCCTAAAAATTAAGTGATACAATTGAAAAGCTTATAGCCTCGCTATCTCTAACTCATAATTACATATGCACTTGCTTTGGGAATTAATAAAATACAAATACTTGCGGCTAAAATTGTCCAGATCGAGTAAAAAATAAAACATTTCATCATTGACTGATTCCTAGAGCATCTCTGTCAACTAGGCTGCTAACAGTTGTATATAGTCTCAATTTAATTTTTTTGAAATTTTGATTTGGATTATGGTTTTTGGCCTCATAATTATTCGTTAATCATGTATATCTTGAATCATTAAATAGACAATGTTTAGACTGATGGTCAAGGTCAAGATAAATTCTATTAAAGGTGATCCCATTTAGCCTATATATGCAATAAATTCTCTCTTGTCCATTGTGAATTCATAGGTCTAGATTCATCTTCAAGGTGAGGCCTCTTGATCTCACAGATAAGAGAAAATTTTGGTTTTTGCTTCCCACCAATGAGTAGTTCAATTGCAATGGGTTTACCCGCATCAAGGACATTTATAAAATTGAAGATTTTCAAGTCTAGTAGGGTTGTGTAAACACGACACAATTCTTGCTATTTTGACTACTTGAGTCATTTTTGATGGAGTATACTTGACCAGGGTCAACAAATGTTGGTAGCATAACTCTAACTCTCTAATTCCTTGAGTACAATCAAGAAATACATTCATGCAATTAGAATGATACACCTTATTGTGATAATATTTTTTAAATTGTGCTTCAAGATAAGCTCAAGTCGTTGTGTTTGGATTGACATTATTCTCATCACAATGATCCTTCCACCAACATTTTTTTGTCTTTTCAAGTTTTAACTTAGCAATGATGGCCTTGTTCTCAATTAACAAATGAGCTAAATCAAACGAATCATCCGTAGACTCAGTCTAACATTACCTCAAGAATCTCACCTACATCTTTGTCGTCTTCACTGCAGTTCTCAGGTTGAGACTTTCAAAGCATTGCATGAATGTCACAATTGATGATAGTTCACTTGGGTACAATTGACATATTGCCATTAGTAACCACTCCTTTTTTCTAAGAGGCATCAGATCAAGTTAAGATAAATTTTATTGGCTTATTTTTGTTCATTTTTATTTTAATTTTTTTCTTGATGAGAAAAATAAATTTCTATTGAGAAGAAAGAGATGATAAAAAAGAGATCTATAATAATCAAGTCTTACATGGCAAAAATAAAGTATTCAAAATTCCTTATTACATCATCACCTTACAATAACAAATTTCAATATTCCTTAATAGTTCTAATGTGATGCACCCAATGAATCCCATTGTGACACCCTTCAACTACTGAGTCAAAATTATCCCAATCTTCAATCAAGTACATCGTTTGAAATTTTTCACCTTTCTCTTTGAGCTAAAGATGCAAACATATACTCCACCTGGATGGGCTTACGAGATGCTCAAATAAGATAGAGGAGGAGATGAAGGGGATGGGGGGCCACGTTCACACAACCCCAAAGGAAGAGAATGAGCTCATTCTAGAAGATGACTATGAATTATTAAACTACTATGAATGGTGACATTTCGATAAATGAAATAGTCGACAAAGGAAGAGATTTTTTTTTTTTGAAAACTCATATGGTGTTACTTACATATGGGCAATGTATGCTAGTAAAATTTTCCATACACTGGAGTCCATTATAACAATTGGAAAAAATATTTACCTTATGAGTTTGTGACTAGTTTCTTTCTTGAAGTTGTCAAAGAATAACTCACCGAGTCCAAGACTAAATGACTATGAAAATTGTAATATACTTTCGGCCCCTAATGTTAACACTAAGGAGAGGATGACTTCTTTTATCCTAGCTTCTTTTGTTGATCTCAAAAGGCATCCATGTATAGTATACTTCCTATCCATGACTGATTTTCTTATCCATCTTTGATTTTATCCATTCAATCCAATAAGTGTGGCATTGTGTTCGGATGTTATAAAGTCGGGGTTCCTTGGAGCATAATGATACCATGACCTCAAAGAGTTAGGTACTGTGCAATCTATGGACAACAATCTCTTCTTCTCTACTCCGTCCCATTTCCATCTAAAGAGTATTATAGTGATCAATCATTAAAAGAATGTTCAACTATATTTCACGAGACAATATAGTAGTCATCTACACACTCACATCCCATCACTCAAGTTAATTATAAAATAATAAAACTTTTAAGTTACAATGCAAAGGTTATTACTCCAAGACAACTTAATTAGAACACTAAAAAAATTAAAAAAATTCAATTGTGAATGATAAAAAGTCATTCTGTTCTCTAGAAGAGGTGCATAAATACATAAAAGTCTAATGAACCAATTCTTGAATCGCATGATCAAAGTCCTACCCTTGTATCTACTCACATCCTAGGTTTCAAAGTTCAAAACTTCTATTTGTGCACTTAGTTTCACATCTTCATCTTTGTAACATTTCTATTCACAAAAAGTAACTGTTGGTGGTAATGCATGAATATAGTTCACATAAACATGACGATAATTAACATCTTTCCTATAGAAATAATTGCTTAGATTCATTACCATTGTGAATGCTTTAGCAAAATCTCAAACACAATTAGATTCCCCATACTCATCAAAAGTAATAATAACATTGTGGGGATTGTATCTAATGATAGGGCCATAAGCCTTGCTAAACTAGTCTTGTGGTACATAATAGAATCGGTTCTCACTGCTCGAGTTCTTCTGTCAGGCCAAGGGCCAGGACACACATGAGGTTAAGGTGTCTATATATAGCTAGGACCAATGGCCTATATATACAATGATTGGGTGAATATTAGCATCAAGTTGTTCACATACTCTTACACTGTTATTAGAGCTCAAGGGAAAGATGGAGGTGGCATGGAGGCAAAAAGGAGTTTGGCATGTGCATGGGTGCTCTCTCTCTCTCTCTCTCTCTCTCTCTCTCTCTCTCTCTCTCTCAAAACTAATAATTTAGGAGTTCTACCAAAGATGGGTAATGACAGGTTGATACAATCTAGAAGCTTGTAGCCCTGGCTCATCAATTACAAGGTTTATCCAAAAAATAGGAGTTACAATATTCTTGATTTATTAAAATAATAAGTGTTTTTGCAATGAGAACTCCAAAAAATGGTATCCGTGGTACTCTATGTTAGCTTGTTGCTAACATTCCCCCCCCCTCCTCGCCTGTGTTGTCCCTTGACACAGCTTTATGAGCTGAAGTAGTCTTCGGGTTGACAGCTAGCGAGATGGTCTTTAAGCGCATTGAGTGCCTTTTGGTATCAATTTTTTGCTCTTTATCGGACACTTGCTTAAACTGCATGGTGACTTTGTTCCTCAGCTCCACCGTTGAGTAGTCTACAAACCTTGGTGTCAGGTTGCTGATCACTGGTCCAAATATTTTTGTTCGCCAAGTGAAGAAACCTGTGTAAAATGCTTCCTCAAATGCCAGCATATTGTGTGAAGGTAGAAACATACACCTTGCGTAGAAGCCATAGAGGACTTCTTCAAAAGGTTGGCCAATGAGATCATAGCACAACCCTTTGCTACCCTCGAGGAATGACATCCAAGGGGCACTTGCTTGCTCTAGCTCATTGAACACTTTGATGCAGGTGAGCAGCATTCGGCAGATTTTGTATAGCATAGCACATGACAAATCTGGTAGACTTTCAAAGAATGACATGGTGCCCTTTAGGGTTTTCACCATGTATTCTTCAATGGATGTCCCTTTTCTGGAGCAAGCTATTTGGGTAATTCAACCAAGTTGGCCGCTTCTTTAGTAGTGCCTCATGTGCTATCCAGGTCCTTACTCTTGGTACATGGCAGAAGGTAGGATCCTTTTGCAGGGCTGCAAGTGCTCTTGTGAACAAAATCAAGTACCTTGGATTCTTGTTCAACCAGCTCAACCTCCACTTCGAATGGTCTTGATCTGCACCATCGACTTTCATGTCGGTGTAAAGCCTTTATTTTACTTGCAACAACTCCACTTTAATCAGAGGGATATGGATTGTTGGTGCCATTGTGCATTTATTTGATTGGGAGTGAGTTGTGTGACATTGACAGAATGAAGTACTCTCAGCTCCCAATCCATTCCTGCCTTCCACTGCTCATCTACATCTTGTGTAATTTTTTCCTTCAGTGCATCTTCTTCAGCCTTTGTGAGCTGGACCATTGGCACTGTGTCTGTTTTGATAATTGGTACTTGAAACTCCTCCTTACCACTTAGCTCTATTGTTGGCTGTGTCTCCATGTCAGTGAATGAGACTAAGGGGATTTCTATTTGAGGTTGCTCTAAAGTTTATGCCTCTTCTTGCGTTTCGGGCCGTCCCTCTCTTAATAGCTGGTTGATTCTTTTGAATTCAGCTATTTTCTTGAGCAGCTCGTCTTCTCTTTGGACCTGCATCAAGGCCAAGTCTCTGCGCTAAGAATGCTCTAATTTCAGCTTCAGGTTGAGCTCTTTATTTTTCTTTTCTAGCACCTTGTAGACCTCGTATGTTCCCTTGATCGACGCGACGGCTGGATTCTCTTGTATTTGCCGCAAGAATATTGCCTGATCATTGATTCTTTGTTATAAGTACTGTAGGGAAGCATTGGCTACATCTGTACTACCTGGATCTTTTGAGCTGATAGGGTTATAGTTAGAAGTTCATTTGTAACTTGCGTTAGCTTATCATCCTTTGCTTTGAATGCATTTGACAATTTTGTGAGCAACTCATCCAGCTCCTCCATTTCTTTCTGTTCCTTATCTCTTGCGAGCTGATGTTGTTCAGCTTTCGCTCTCAACTCCTACACTTGCCTCTGTAGATCGGTGATGACATTGAGTCTGTCGTCTAGCTCCCCTTGGAGTGCATCAATCACCATCTCTAACTCTTTGGCCCTTGTGCTACACCCAAGTGCTGTCGAGCGAAGTCGTTCTGTCATCTTTTGCATTTGCTTAGCATACTCATTTACTTGCAGAATGACTTCATCATTCGATTGCCAATCTTTGCTTTGTGTTAGTTGTCTTGATGTTTCTACATATTCTTTTACCTCTGGTTGCGTAATGGCTGCTGGTTGCTGTTGTTGCCCTCGTGGCTGCTGATCTTTTTTTTTAAAGCTAGAGGGTGGTGCCTTGGCTTGCTCTTGCTATGTTGAGGTAGAGGGTGTTTCCTCGACCTCTTGTTCTCTTGTGTGCTCAAACTTTGCGGTGTCCTCTTTTGGTACAGGACTGGCTGCCTTTTAAGTCTCTGGCTCTTTCTCTATTTGTTACTCTTGAGTACATACAGCTGCTTGTTGTGCTGATTCTACTGCTTCTTGTTGTTCCGGTTCTTGAGTAGATACAGCTGCTTGTTGTGCTGATTCGGTTGCTTTTTTCTATTTTGGTTCTTGTGTAGACTCAACTGCTTTTTCCTGTTCAGGTTCTGCTTCTTTTGTTGGCTCAGTTGTTGTGGTTCTAATTGTCGGTGATGGTGGTGCGCTCAGCATTAGGTGATCTTGGTGTTCAAAGACAGGAGAAGAGATGTGGGGAGACACATCACCTTGAGCATGTTGTTCTTCTCCTTGTGCAGTGGCTTCCCTTGCTTGCTCTTGATGTTCTGTCGTCTCTTTCGCTTTTCTCGCCGCTTCTTGGGCTTCCTTTAGCTCCAAAGCTTCAGCTTCTTGGTACATCTTTTCCAAGGATTCCGTGGTATCTTCAAACTGCTTCTTGGTTGTGATGCTTGGTTGTAGGCCCTTTAAGCCCAATAGGCACCCACTTTTCCGGCTCCTTTCCTTGTGCTTGGTGGCTGCGTTGGCATGAGTGTTTCTCTCTTTCAAATCGGGCTTGCTTTTGTATGGGTTCCTCTTGGTGTGCTGCCACGGCTTTTCTCTTCATTTCCTCCCGTCGTGCTTCTTTTTCTTCATTATTTGAGCTATCACTGCTTTATCATTTTGGCGAGCTCTCAACCGATTCTTCATCAGACTTGTAGGATCTCTTGGCAGATCTTGTAGCTCGAGGAGATGGTTGAGTTGACACTATCCAAGTGTTTGATCTGGGGAAAATTGTTGGCCATGCCGATGGCATGGTATGCAATTCTGGTCAAAACTTTTGGTGCACCCAGGTATGTGATCTTTCCTTCCTTCTTTGTCCCTTCAATGTGGACAAAACATATTGTGCATGGTCAATCGGCTGCCTAGTTGTTGACTTGAGGACTTGAGTAAAGGTGGTGGCAACCGCATGATTGGGCATGGTATACCTTGGTGGCCTCTTACCAAGGAAATGGAAATATGGATGGTATAACCTTGCGGGCTCCTCCAACCTGTTTGTGAATAAGGTCTACAAAGGTGGCTGTGGCGGTTTCTTTAGCGAAAGTTCTAGCCGTTTTCCTATCTCTTGCCCTCATTGTCATTCTTTCAGTGGGCAGTCTGAGTGCTTCTGCCACTATCTCCTTGGTAATTACCACTTCAGCTTTATTACCTTGGGGGTCAGAAATTTGAGTGGTTCCATCTTCTTTGATCATAGACAAAAGCTTGTAAGCTTTCTGGAAGTCCACTCTGCACGGCTCTTGTTCATAAAAATCTTTGAGCCCTAGCCTTTGGTTGGCTTCTTTGGTCTCGGGCTTTGCAGCGACATCATACACTTTTTTTGGTAGAAGCTGCAGCTCTACCTGATGTCCTTTCTCGCTCTTGAATCTGCCGGTGAACACTGTGGTGTTGTGATGCTCAAGCTGTTCCTTTGAGAGATAGGTCACTTTTGCATTCTTGACTGCATCGGGGTCTAGTTGGTATGCAGGTAGCTCTTGCAACTTTCCTTTCTGGTTGACCTTCTTCTTGGCCCTCTCTGCTGCTTGCATGGCTCCTGTTCAGTGAATAGAGTATCAAAGTTAGCAGATTTGATAGATTTTTCTCTGAAGTCTCCTTCAGTCCGAAATGCTGACAATTTTGTCCAATTTGCGTCAAATAATTTTTGAACAAGCATAGATGCATAAAAACATGTAAGGAACAAAATTGTAAAGTCAAAACAAAAAATTGCAACAAAAGTAGATAGTCGCGATTATTTACAACTGAGTGATTTTTTCAACTTTTTGCGAATTTGGCATTGTAGGCTTGAAGTATATACCAAATACAACTCTAAGTGAAATATGGGCTCATTTGGATGCATAGGGTGAAAATGGTACCAGATTTTGGCTTTAGGTCTCCAAAACAGTAGATCTATAAAGGAAATTTGGGATTTTAAGCTCCAAATTGGTTCAAAATTGGCTAGTGGGCTTAACACATCATGTACTTTGGATGTATGATGGCAAAATAGAAAAATTCTCTCATTTTGGCATGAAAATAAATAATCACAATTATTAACTTTTTTTTTTTTAATCAAAATGAACATTTTTTGGTACAACTTGATTCTAGGCATTGTAGTCCATAACTCAGAAATTGGCTTGCACAGACTTGATTTTTGGTTCATACTTGATTTTTGGCCGTACAAATGATAGGTGAGGTGATGATACGATTTCCAAGCAAAAATAATGCAAAAGTAAATAATCATGATTATTTACAACAGTCATATTTTTCTTGCAAAACTAAATTTTTGTTTGATCTAAACACATTCTATAAACCTAAAACAAGTCTTAAATTGATTTTAGTAAAGTTTGATCTTGCCAACACCACTTTGTGCTATGTCGATTCTGAAATCTCTAATTTTTGTGACTACATTGCCTGTTGAGTTGGTTTGTCACTTGTGAGGCTTTGGACTTGTCCGCAACATGGTCGTGAGGCAACTCATCCACTTTTTGGCTCATTTGGAGTCAGTTTGACTTCGTATGTTGAATTTGACATTTTGTAGCCTTCTAGCCATTTTTTGCTTTTTGAGGGCTTTGCTTGATTGATTTCATGAAACCAATTATATACATTGTATATAAACCTCGTAGGCAAGCTAAGCAGTTTATGGAGTCAGAACCAAATTCTGACATTTGCCAAAAACCTAGGTTTTCTACTGGGGACCCCCTCGACCCCTGCCAAATGGTCAACTAATGATATAAAAAAGTTTTATTATGTTAGGGCATGGTACAATTAAAATCTCATCCGATTTGGTCGAGTTGACAGGCCGCTATGGTCAGTTTTTGGTCTTAGGTCTTCGTGCACTGCTTAGATTCTAGGGTTTTTTCTAGGGGTTTAGACTAGCTACTGGCCGTACAAAATGGATCATTGATGAGTAAAGAACTTACCCCTCATGTCTTGTGTGAGATGACGCTGAAAACGGGCAACTGTAGACTCCGAAAAGTATGCGGGAAAGAGGTCGAAAAACGCTCTCTGCAAAGGTAATAAGTGGAAATGAAGTGGTTTTAGCCTACCTGGGATATCTATACCCGGACTTCCCGAACCATTTGCCCCCAGATTCTTCCATTAGTCATACTAAGCCGTGAAATCTATGTTAGACTCAAAAATTTCCCCAATCGGACCATGTAGCTCATTCTGCAAAAATTTTACAAAAGTAGGTCTGGCCGCCTAATTTAGGCTTCCCGCTTCCATTTTTTGATTTCACTGAAATTTTTTGTGCTTGTCCGTCTTGTCGTTTTGATCACCACCATGTCTTCAATTTTTTCATATGAGGTTCTTTGCTATTTATTATTAATTTTTGACCTGTTTATTGGAAAAATCAAAGAAATAACAAAATGCAAAGTTAAAGTCCAATAATTAAAAAAATCCATTGAAAAACACAACTTTATTGTTTTTTGTTGGATTTGGATTTCTCTATTTTTAAGTGTCATTATCAAGAAAAATGAAAAAAAAAAACAAAAAAGGACTATTTTTTGATGATTTTCTGATATTATATACACTATTTACACTCATCGAGAAGATGTTATCAATGAATTTTCCCTTGATGATGAATTATAAGGGCATTATTAGGTAATTTTGCAAAAAATCACACGTTAACATCGAACTTTTTCTTCCCTCTTCGAACATTGCCCTTAAATACTAAGTACCCTTCCACCCCTCCTAGATGGCGTACTCCGGTACGACTGTGTGCATGGGTTGAACAATCGTGTCTTATGCATAGTTGTGGTTGGCTCTACTATTCTTTGAAGATCAATGCAGTTCAAACCAATATGTTGTGCAAGAGCTAGGTCTTGAGTAATTAACTCAAGGGTTTCTGATGTCGAGGCTTTTTGATGCTGTCTTCCAAAGAGAAAATCTTGTAGCTTGTGTGCTCTCTGTTTGATTGTACCATCCGGATGCTTCAGCCCGCTAATTGCCTGAGCTGTTGTTAGCACTTTTGACTGCTGTCGAGTTTTTTCTTGCCATTGGTAGGTTGGTTTGCTTGGTGTGGAATGGTGTGGTGAAGTCTTCTGAGACTTAACTCTCCATTGCTTGATTGGTTTTATTGTATGTGGAGAAGATATTTTCTCCCTTTTCTGTCAAATCTATTTCAAGTTAGGTTCCATGCCGGTTTACTACTGCTTTATCCTTGTTTAAAGGATTTTTAGGACAATCTTCCAAAAAGTATCCTCTCTTTTTGCAACATTGTATGCAATAAGCTTCAACTGGCTTGAGATTTTTGTCAGACTCTGGGCATTCATGTTTCCAATGATCATCTGCACCACAATTCTGATAGTTTCCTATTCTTGGCTTTATGATGGGTCTCACCATGGGAGGTCTGACATTTGGATTAGGCAAATAATACATTGGTGCGAGCTCTGGTGGAGCATAAGTCACAGGTTCTTCCATTGGTGGTGGATGTGAATCATACCAATCTCCCTCTACTATTACTATAGATGGATTAGGCTCAGCATAGGGTGTAACAGGCACAAGTGCTTGTTCCTCTATGACTCCCTCTGGATGCATGTACTTTACAGACACTGCATTATGTCCTGGATACGGAGGTTGTTGATCCAACATGGGTTGAGGCTTTCCATACCCATCGGTGGTCTTTGAGCTTGGGCTATATTAGGCTAATATCTGTATGGGTTCTCCTTGTGGCCTCATAGGCATGCACTGAACATTCCCATCATACTTTGGTCGGAAGTAGCACTTGTTGGTCTCACGGTTGGTCCATTTATCCTCGATTGCACACCATTTTTGTGGCATAATTGGTTGTCCCTGTTGAGGTATCCCTTGTCCTGGTCCTCGCATAGGTGCTTTTTGCATGCTGTTCATCATGTCGTCTATGGCTGAAAGCGGTGTTGCAGCAGTCGTTCCCACTTGTGCTGGTTTAGTGGATGCTGTTTTCTCACTTTGGTTATCCTTAGAGACATCTTCTTCGTTGAAATTATCATAAATGTCTCCTAAGTCAATAGCATCTGACAAACACTCTTCTGGGGTTGTATGCTTCTTGCTAAAGAGTATAGCATGAAGTTCTTTGTTTAGCAGTCCCTCTAAAAACAAAGATACAAGTCGTTCTTCTGCAGGTATCTCTAGCCCTGGGCATCTTGCAATGTATTGTTTCATTCACGTTACAAAATCCCTAACAGACTCACCATGTTTCTGTTTAAAGCTATAGATTTGAGCTACCGTATTATGTTTGATCCTTGTTTTAGAACAAGCAGCTACAAATCCTTGAGCTAATGTGTTTAAGTCCATGATTGACCTTGGTGGAATGTTTTGGAACTATGCCAATGCTTTTTCTTCTAATGTCATTACAAACCCCTCAAATTGAATATGGAAACCGAATATACGTTCTGCTCTTAGCACTTGCTTAAAGCTTGCTAAGTGGCCATATGGATCCCCTGATCCACTATATTTTTTTTACCCTTTTTTAAAAATCAACTGGTGTGACGCGTCTATTCGGTTCAACTCCTAGTCTCCTCGCAGTTGGTCATGTTCCGAGTGCTTCAAACCAGTCTGTTGGAAATAGTGACTCATGTAGCCCTGGATTGGCCTTAGTGTCACATGGTTTTCTTTGTGATGAGGTGGTTTTTGGTTTCTTAACATTACTCTCAGATGATCTATCACGGTGTTTATCTCTTGGAATTGTTTTTGGTCCTTATCTCAATTTCCAATCCCTTATGGAATACCCTTGATATTTGATTTTGTTCTACCTCCTCAGGAGTCATCATAACAAAGTTGTTGTTATAACAATCCCTAAACAGGTAGGTTGGTAGGTCTGTTGATCCCTTATCTTTGATTTTGAAGATATAGATGATCTTCATGGCCATTAATTGTCTTGATTTGACATGCAAAGTCCACAGAAGATCTTTTATGTTTCTATCCTCTCAACAATAAACTCCGATCCTGGGATTATTTATACTAAGTCATTTCAAAGGCTTCAAATCTATGTGATTGTATCCTTAGAATTCTAAAGTTGGTGGTCCTTTTTTTGCTGACATATGTGGGATTATGGTGTTTACTTCGAACCCCCATTTGTCTATCACATCAGGTTTTAAACTTGTAAATACTGAGTTTCGTTTCTGTCCATGTACATTTTTCCTTGTTTGTTTGTCCTAATCTCTTCTTCAAACTTAATTCCATGGTCATCAATGCAAATAGCATACTCTTCGTTAGGATCCAGGTAAATTTGAGCTCCATGGCGGTTAGTCTAAAAAAAAGAGAGTATATACTTATAACGCATTGTCGTTTCAATTTTTAAGTAAGTCGAATAAGAAGACATTTCAGATGTTGAATCTGAAAAAGTGTCTGAGACTTCTTCAAGGATAGATTCACGTGATACTCTACTGGAGGTTTCTCCAAGTATGCCCTGATTTCCTAGTACATGACCAGATCTAAGGTTCATAAAGACTTGCGAAGCCCTAATAGAGTACTTACCTTTGGATTGACTTGTCGTCAATTCCCACTTGATTCGATTGTAACTTTTTGTCAAGCTACCAATTTCTTTTCTGCAATCTAATTCCTGTACAAACTTGATAAAGATAGCTATTCTTTCACAAGACTATATAATTTTTGCTAACTATTGTGATTGGTCTATGTGTATCACTTCAAATCAAGCTATGGGCCAGCAAATAACTTTCAGATTCCACTTTGGCAAAAAATTAAAGGATTACTCTGCAACTTGGAAACTAAGTGAACATGTACCAATTTGGATCCGATTGAATACAAAATTACCTGGTGGCTTTGTATTATGCTGGTCTAATACTGTACAAGTTCAAAAGCCAAAACTGGTGTTCATGTGTAGTAATAGTAAATAACCATGATTATTTACTTTTGTCAATTTTTTGTAATTTTTTGCTTGGTTTGCCAAGTATACAACGTGTCAAAGTCCCTGGACAAGTTTCAACAAGTTTGGATAAATTTTGTTCAAGTTTATCAATGTTTTGTGTCTGCACACTCTCATTTTAAGAATCTGGTTTAAGTCTCACCAAAATTGATTTGTGGGATCTACTTGATATACGGTATACTCAAATTTGCAAATTTGTCAATTTTTGAAGCAGATGTAAATAATCATGATTATTTATTCCATCTATATTTTTGTAAATTTTTGTCCCAACTTTGACACAGATCTGTTAAGCACTTCAACTTAAGGTCCCTAGCCAAGTTTCTACAAATTTGGACAAGTTTTGGTCAAATGGTCATTTATTTTGTGTCTGTAGACTAACTTTGCAAATTTGGTCACAATTTTCAATCCAATGATCCAAATCTTACCAAATTTGGTTTGTGGGCTTATTATAACTTGTAAAGCTAGTGGTATGCCAACTTGGTCAAAAAAGATAAAAAATGAGGCAGATGTAAATAATCGGGATTATTTACTACTAGCAACTTTTTACATCTTTTTGGTCAACTAAGCATGTACATATGTTTATTACATCAATATAAGCCTATGAATCAAACTTCAACAAGTTTAAACAAATTTTTTCCTAATTTACACTTAAGATTCAGAAAGTCAGTACAAACTTTAGTTTTTACCCAGTTTGGTGATCCAAATCTTTTGTGCCTTTACAAAAGTTTTTTGTACACATGCAATGAGTCAACGTTATGAACCTTGATCAAATCTGAGCTAAAAGTAATAATCATGATTATTAACTTCATGCTTGAAATGAATCAATTTTTGCACTTTTTTCAAGGACAGTCCTTTTATAAGTTATTTCAAGCCTATGAATCAAGTCAAAACTTAATTTGGCCTAAAAAGTAAATAATCTGAGTTTTGGTATCCTCTTGAAATTTTTATCTCAAAGTGTCCTTGAGCTTACCCACTAATTCAGATAACTTTAAAGCTTACTCTCCAGTCAGATTGAGTGACTTGGAGTCTTTTCATGCTATTTATAGCCGTAAACCTGAAATTCTGCAACTTCCAATAACAACTCACAATGATTCTTTCAGAGAGAGCAATGTTCTAAAATCCACTTCGAATCCTACTTACTCAAAGTGTCCTTGAGCTTACCCACTAGTTCAAACAACTTTTAAGCTTAAAGTTGTCCTTGAGCTTACCCACTAGTTCAGACAACGTTTAAGCTTACTCTCCAGTCGGATTGAGTGATTTGGAGTCTTTTCGTGCTTTTTCTAACCGTAGACCTGAAATTCAATAACAACTCACAATGATTCTTTCAGAGAGAGCAATGTTCTGAAATCCACCTCGAATCCTACTTACTTTACTCCTAGATTCTCATGCAATGGGGTTGTGGAAAGTGTCTATAAACACTCGTTTTCCTATCTTTTATGGTTTTTTGAGCATTGATCTTAAGACTTGTCTCGTTTATCAATCATCCTCAAAATCCTAATCTATTTTTACAATCCTACAATCCTAAAGAGACTGAACAAGTACGACTATTTCCAAGCTACCTCTACACAGCAAAAGACGACAATCTTAAGCTATGCGGTTTTTAAAAGAAAGTTTTGAACCCTAGGCGATCCTAAAAGAAGTTAAAGGATAACTTCACAAGACGCTCGTGTGTTTCTCTAGTTTAGGTCTCTTTGATCCCCGACAACGGTGCGAAATGTGGGATACGTGTCTAACCTCACTATCCTATTTTATTACAATATTAGCAAGAAGCACGATTAAATTGTCAATCCATGGGACGAAGGTGACTCGAATAGTGCATAGAGACTACAAGAGGGTGTCAATCTCTCGGAAAACAACTAACAACTCCCATATAACTCAAGCTGTACTCGAGTGACTGAAATCATTAAAAACCAATCGTTCATCGACAAACAAACCACATCCGTTGCAGCATCAAATGATATCCAAATGTAACAAAACTTTTAGGACATGTTTATAAGACCTATGGTCTCAAACACCACTTTAGGTTAAGTGCCAAAATCGCGATTATTAATAACATTGGATTTTTTACCTAATCATTTTTGACCCAGAATGCATTTAAATGCTTAGCAATGATGCCCCAATACCTCATTTATGCTTAGTTTTTTATTTTGAAGTGTAAATTCCTAATTATAAGGAAATTAGACCGTGGGTCGGTGATGCCAAAAGCTACGAATTACTGTGGTGACAACCATGGACGTAGGAAGCGCGAGAAGGAGAGGAGTGAGCGCTGTTAGCTCACACTGTGTATTTCATTATCCAAAAACTTTTTAATCACTTACAAAAATTGGTTTTTATACTTTAGCCAAGGTTTGTGGTTGTCAAAACCAATAATCTGAGAGTTCTACCAAAAATGGGTAATGACAGGTTCATACAATCTCGAAGCTTGTAGCCCCGGCTCATCAATTACAAGGTCTCCAAAAGATAGGAGTTACAATATTCTCAATTTATCAAAATAATAAGTGTTTTACAATGGAAAAAATGATATCCATTGTATCTGTGTTAGCTTGCTGCTAACAAGGTAAGATCTTGTTTCTTTTCATTGATTTTTATTGATGTTTCTCTTATTAAAGTTGTTGTAGGAGTTACCCATAACTATAACCTTCTACTCAATAACAATTGAGGCTAGTATATTTGTTTGTGTTCATTGCATATGACTGTAATGGTGGGAATTCTATAGTACTACAGATGATGATTTTTGTCTGTAGCAAGCATGCATGGCCTTGCTATCAAGCAACTACTTCATGGGATAATTTGAATCTACTGAGAGAGCCCCAACATAGGTAATCTTTTGCTTTACAAACCAAAGAATATCTAGTACGACTATCTTCTTTTTTATTTGGAAATTTTTTCTCTTCTTTCAATGAGGAGATTTGATCATTTTAAAGATCCGATTGTGAATAAGATTCCAACCTTAGTGGATTTATTTCTTATTATAATAGCACGAATTATATCTATAGGACCAGTATATTCAAGGGTCACTTCATAAGTATTTATGGTCATTGATTCACATCTTCACACAACTGCCAAGGGGTAGTAGCTAAGTTCACCTTACCAAGTTACTTACAATCACTATTAGTAGCACAATAGCCTATGCTGTCTCGATAATGTGATAGTTTAAGTAGTTTCTTTGTAGAATCTAATCAAGGGGTTTGGATTTTCAAAATCTAAACTAGGGGGTTTGGATTGCCAAAGCAACACCCAAGGTTCTCATTTAAATATTTGTTAATCTTCACTAACCTCTGCTTTTAGTGTTTAACGAGTCAAAGGAATTTTCGTAATGTATCTTTAAAGTTTGAAAATTGCAATTGACCTCCTAGTAAGTATAAGATATTTTTCACCTCATAGTAAGCATATGAATTGGTTTAGTTTCATTTTTTAATACGCTTTGATTGAGTTTTACAAGTGGGATGCAAATGCTAGAATGCTTTCATCCACTTCGCTCTCTCAATACATGACACGATCATGTATGAGCATTGAATTTTGAGAAGGTAGCATACCAAGTACCATCTTTGATACATGTTACTTTCTCTATTAACTGCTCATTCTGATCAATGAGGGTTCACTCCCTGTTGAAATAGTAATAGGCTTACATGGTAGGGTTTCATTTTGGCACATGTTGTTGGTCACAAGGTATGCAACATGGTCTAGGAACTCATGGAGTTTGGTTTAGCCAATGTGGAGCAAAGGTTGTAAGGGTTCCTCTCACTCATGTCATTGAGTGTTTTCAGTTATCCCCATACACAAGTACATATCATAGTTGATGGATGTCATATTCTTGACATCTTAAAGTGAGACACATTTTACATGAGATTATGAATCTCTCGATTGACATTGGTGCATGTTTCTCCAATTATGTATCACGACAAAGTCGCAAATCATGGAATTTTGTACGACTACCATTGTCAGCACAATCAACGCATTTTCCAAGTTTCCATATGACCTACCACGTCTTCTTGTCAATTCACTTTCCACGCATCCGTACAACTATCCACATCAACAATTTAGGTGCATTTTTTAATCCTTAGTGTCCCTTGGGTCCCGTCAAAAGGAACCCATAAGTTGTAACACTTATAAAGTCACTTGTTGTGTTTAGTGAGTCATGCCATGTCATCATTTTGTGACATACCCCCCCTTGAAAGAATTGTAATCGCCCTCGATTACACCTACAAAAATAGACAAGCACCATAAGCCAATTCAATAGACATTGACTCTAACTACCAATGCACTTGACAAACAAAAATCTAGCACTTGCACAAAGATGACTCAGTCAGTGTACATTCACATCATAACAATAACATAAAAATCAATCCCAGATCTAAGACCACCTCTCTGATGTTGGATTAGCTAATCCTTATTGTAATCATGTCTATAGATTCACAAGAGCACTACATCATTTTGTCTTTCAATCTTGCACTCAAACAAAATCACATGAGAGCGTACACGTCAATCAGATTCAAGTTCAAGAATTCCCATTTTGGAGTATTTCTTTCATAAAGTCATGTAATAGAATATTGTCATCCCATCCTGAAATCCAAAGGAAAATTGGTGACTTTATTCCATCAAGGTGACCTGTGACAAAGGAGCGGAGTGACCCCCCTCTTGTGTAGTCTCGTCCGCACCGGATTCAACCCTGCTAATCCATGAGATCTCTCGGAATAGTCAAAGCTAGAACAAAACCTCAAGGTAAAATTCCAAATATAAGGATTATCTCCTATGTCCTCCTCCTCCATCCACTTCGTATCCAATACCGGATAATTCTTGACTAAGAACCATCTTTCACTTTTCCTTTCCTTGTGAGCCAGTATCTGTTCCAGAACAAGTATCTCCTCACTCTCTTTCACTTCAGGTTGCTCCTCAAGATCATGTCCACGAGCACCTCACCCTTGAAAGGTTTCAAGAGACTCACATGAAAAGCATTGTGAATCTTCCAAGTATCTGGCAACTTCAATCTGAAGGACACATCACTTATCTTTTCTTGAATCCAAAAAGGGCCAAATCACCACAATTTTAGCTTTGGAAAAGCTGCTCCTTTCCCTTTCATTTTCTTGAGCGTGCCTTCTCAAACCGATCTTCTTCCTTCAACTGCAAGTCGCAACAAATCTTGTTGGTTGCCTTCTTATGCCGTACTTGAGAATTATCAAGAGCCTAGTGCACCTTGGCAAAAGCATTATCCATATCTGGATCATACTGATCAGCTTCAAAAATCTTATCGTGGGCCTGGGGAACTTTGTGATCTACCAACTGATTCCCTATTTTCTTTCTTTCCTTGTGTCATGGGACCTGTGGGTAGCTTCATTAGCTTCCCCTGTCCATTGACACGTTAATCTCAATCATCAAAATCGTGAGATGAACTATCATCTGATCCCCTTTCTCTAAAATCCTTTGATGAACTTGTTTGGTTCCCTTAGGTCGTCAAAACCTTCAGATGTGCTACCATCTGATTCGCCAAAATCCTGCGATGAGCTATCATCCGATTTTCCTGATTCATTTTTGTCACTAGCAGACTCTTGCCATGTTGAGGTGGATGCTATTCTATCCGTAGAATAAGTCAATGAACCAACATGTGTTCCAAATCTTTCCTTAGCATGTTGCATAAGTCTTTGAATAGAGTCAGACTTCTTATTTAGATAATAGTCTCGAATCTCTTTTAGCAAACCACAACAAAATTGCTCAATCGGGTCTTTCATAGTATTCTTCCAAAATGAAGACACTAGCAAATAAGTATCCCAAAACCTCTGGTAGTAGTCATCCAATGTATCCTTCTCAGTCATTTTCAAGTGATGCCAAGCCTTGATGACATCTCTTGTATATTCATGTGATATCGAAGTTGATGCGGTGACTATTAAAAGAGGAAGATCTCTCCTCCTCTGAACTACTAGATGGCTTTCCATGCCTTCTAGACTTTTTCAAAAATCTTCTTCAAAGAATAATCTTGTCTTTGGTGCTTAGAAATTGAGGAACCTTAGCACCCTCAAATACTCCAATGGCTTCTTCCCCGCGTGTTGTTGTAGGCAAACTCCACCAAAAGCAAATAATTTTCACATTAAATCTTTTGATCCAAAATATAAATCCAAAACCATTGAATTGGCTATATGAAATTGCCCATTTGTCTGCGGGTGCAACGAGGACAATAACTACTCGCAGATTGCCCTCCAAAAAAAACTAGTAAATTGGGGATCTCTATCCAAAGCAATGGACTCAGACATTACATATATTCAAAAAAAGATAAAATCTGAGACAAACACCTTCGCCAAATGATTGAGCTTAATTGTCTTCTTTACCAAAATGGAGTATATTGAATCTATCAATGGAGTATACTGAATCTATCAATGACTGTCCAAATGCCATCATGCCCACTTTGAGTCTTGGGAAGATCAAAAATAAAATCCATGGCAATGCTTTCCCAGCAACATGGATGGGAGGGTATGGGTATAAGCTGTAGAAATCCTGGTGCCTTATGCTTGTCAAACTTGACCTTTGGGCATACTAAGAAACTGCCAACAACTCATCCACATCCTTTTTGAGCCTTGACCAGTAAAAGTAATAGTCAACACCCTTCATGGTGGTATATACCTATGCCACGGTGGCCAAAAAAAGGTGGACAGGAACTCTGTCAAAACCTTTCTTTTAAAGGTTGTAGCTATCCCGTACTGAATAGCCTGGAACTATCTTTCCACTCTGATGCGGGTAAAAGATTTTTGCAAAATCAAGACCTGCGAGGTATTGATCTACCATATCCTCAAAGCTTTTATGATGTATCACAGAAATAGCAAGAACCAAGGGCTTCTTATGCCACTAAATTTTTATGTCCCTGTCATGAACTATTCGGAAGTGGAATTGTGACAAGAGGTTAGTCCACCTCATCTGCTTTCTCAAAGTGTAAACTCTAATGATCTATAAAGACTATAAAGTCAGCTCTGAGTAGATAGTGTTGCCATTGCGTAAGAGCATGGATAACTGCCAAAAGCTCTTTCTCATAAAACTGTGCAACCATTTCATGACATAAAAACATTCTGGTCTCATAAGCAATTACATGGCCTTCTTGCATCAAGACTGCTCCCAAACTGTGACCACAAGCATCACAGTAAAACTTCAAATGTCTTTTGAAAGTCTAGTAAGGCCAACACTAATCCCGTAGTGAATTTTTCCTTGAGAGTCCAAAAGGCTGCAACCTTTGTCCGTCCTTAAGTAAAAGGAACTCCTTTCTGAGTTAGCATATGCAAAGAAGAAGCTATCTCTACAAATTTTTGACGAATGAACCGCCGATAATATGGGTACAAGCCTAAATAAGCTTTAAACCCCACGAACATGTTTCAAATAAGGCCAATAGTCGTAACTTTTGCTAGATCCATTTTTACCTCTTCTGCAGAGACGATGTGTCCTAAGACATGTATCTCAGGCAAGAAAAATCCGCTCTTTTTTGCAGATATAACCAATTTATGGTTCCACAATGCCTACAAAACATGCAACTGGTGGTGCTTGTGTTGTGCTTCATTCTTGGAGAAGTTGATAATGTTGTCAAAGAAAGTGCCAACAAATGATTGGTACCCTCTAAAAATCCTATCTATAATGCAGTTGAATGTAGCCAGAGCATTCGTAAGGCATCACCAAAGATTCATACAAACCAAAAGTTGTCTTAAAAGCTGTCTTTTTGACGTGTCCAAGAACAATTTGGATCTAATGATAACCACTCTTTAGATCAATTCAGCAAGTAGAACCCTGAAGTCTGCCAAGTATATCACTGATTTGTTCTGGTTTATTATTCTTCTTTTTGGGCTCAGCTAACTTTGTAAGGTGGCCGATTCGATGGTGTACTACCAAGAATCAATCATGTGATCTTCAGGATGTGAAAGAGACAACTCGCCTGGTAAGCCCTCAGAGAAACAGTCAGCCTGAGCTTGTAGAAAATCTTGTTATTCTTTTTTGAGGTGAGACATATTTGACCTTTGTTCATCATTCAGTTCTTTCAAGAAGATCAAATAAATAAAAGAAATTAGATTTCATCAAGTGGGATGGACTTGCCTTTCAGTTTTCCATCAAGTACAATCTCTTTGCTCTTCTCATTCTTCAAGATGGCTTTCCCTACCCTATAATTGAACACGAAACTTTTTTGAGGAATCAAGGGATTCCTCGGAGGATGTCATATCCTTCCAAAAGCATGTAAAAGTCCTCGTGTCCTAAATACCCATGACAATGCAAATGTAGTTTTCCAATGACAAGTGTAATGGCAACATCCCATCCAGGTTCTGCTAGAACAGCCTCAACCTGTGGCCCCATTTCCTTGGGCATAACACAAGGTATTCACTGAGGGTTACCATATGCTATCACGTGAGTGTACAATAGGGGGGTTTTCTAAGGCCAAATGGATAGATTTTGCATAGGAGAGTCCCGTATGTAGGGCTTAAAAAGGAAATTTTGTTGCACGCATGTGGAATTCCCCTATTACTAATAGTGAATCCCCCATGGGGCATAATTCCAAATCAAGCCGGCAATTCGGTTGAGGTTGGTCATGGCTTCTCCATTAAAGAATATAAGGGTTTCTTGGTTTTGCACTTTGCCCCATGCTATGAAAAGTTTGGTATTTTTGTTCATCTAATCAAGGTCGGTAGTCCCCACAAAATCTGGTACATTTGTGCTTTCGTCTTTCCTTTTTTTCCACGCTTGGCTGCTGCTCTGTAATCAAAATCAGCCCGTAGGGCGATAGACTTTAGCTTTCACCTGATCATTACTTCATAAAATCTACAACACAAAGGAACGTCATGAATAAACATGTGACTGGAATTCAACACTTCAAGACAAACCATGACCTGGCAGCTAGAGCACCACCAAGCAGACAATGACACCCTATAGGCCCCAAATACAGATGCCCCTTTTGATATTTTTTATTCTTATGAAACTTGAGAAAAACCTGTAAACTCCTACAAGTTGTTCCACTTTTATCGAGCTGAAATTCCCCTACTCTAACTCAGTTTCGACAGCATAACCATAGTAGAAGTCTCCACGAAAAAAATCATAATTATACAGTGACTTTCCACGAGCTTTAGAGCACTTTGCAAAACCTAGCAAGAAATTACAGCACGCTGAAATCTCTGTTTATGGCTTCCAATTTGCACCACAACACCTGTTCGATGATTCTCTAGATTCCATGAAGCTCTTGGGACCTATAGGCATCAAAACTGGTCAAAATCCTAAACCTGCACAAAATTACAACAAGTTGTAATCTTTGTTTTGCGCTCCGATTCGCGAGTCAATCACTACTATGGGTAGCCCTGGAGCTCTTGGAGCTGTAGGGTCACTTGCCCCTTGTATTAAACGAGATTCCTCATTGGAAATCTCTTTAAATTTTCCTCTACAAGCAGCAAAGGCTTGCCCAAGATTCCCCTAGCATTATGATGTCGTTTAGGTGTGAAACCCTAAACGTGCAAAAAAACACAGCAAGCTGTGATTTTTTGGTTTGTATCATTTTGACCAAAGAAAACACTTCTACGTGTGTCCCAAGGGCTTTCGCACGCAATGGGACAATTCCCTTGTAAATCGGACGAGTTTTCACGGGAGAAAACTCTCCATTTTTGCATTCCTTTACGATGGAAATGTGCATACTTGAAGGGGTTTAGCAATTAGCTAATCTGAATCTTATACAGAAGGCTCTTGCCTTAGAAAGCAAGCATAAAACCCCTAGAACCATACATGGTCATCTGAGACGCCCGACTAGAGGGGTATTACCATATGTACAAAGGGGAGAGAGAGATGCACGAGAGTAAATCATCGCGCTACATAGAGCAAGGGAGAAGGTAAGATTTCCATTAAAGCTATGAGCACCTGCACGTACTACTCACCCACACTATGTAGTGCACTTGAAGAGCAAAAATCAGCCCCCTCTAGTCATATGGAGCCACCATGTGTCTAGTTTGCCTCTTTTGAGTTAATTTCCTAGTACCCACCAACTTATAAGTGTAGCGAGGGGCCTAAATGAATTTGAATTGAGCCTAGCCACCCTTTTACTACTTGGATTCTAGTGCCAACTGGCCCTACCATCTTGTGGTGACCTGCCCTTCTCGACTCTGCGGGTGAAACTCTTGATCGTCGGTTGTTTCACACTGACCACACAATGTTCGACCATTTGTGACTTCAAAAATAAAATAAAAATCATCGAAAACAAACCAACAACTAAGGTTAGCAGTTGCCACGTCCTCGTGATAGTAACTCTCTAGCTTATCTTTTAATGGTCCTCTAGTTCTTCTTTTCAAGAATTATGTCCAACTTTCTACGAGTACAGGTTCCACTTTTTTTGCACTCGTCTGTCCTTTCAGCTTTCCTCCCTACCTAAGACGAGAATCAATGGCCGCTCGCCATCTTGAGTAAATCTCATAAATTGGATAATCCTTCAGGTGTTTCCCAAATCTTGGGTCTCTAGAGTACTTAATCAATTCTTTTTACACATGTGTCAACTTGCAATTGATGTTTGTACTCCGTTCTGGCAAACTTTTTTGCCAAGAATTTATCCAAAACTTCATTCCAGCACCGAATTTAACTTTTGTCTGCCTACCCACCAAGAAGTGTTATTTCTATCAGATTCTCCATGAGACCCCATGTGTAATCTGGGGTTCTTTATGGCTTATGCCCTGTAAGACAGAGTGATGAAGACGAGAGCACGTCCAATGCGCGATGTACAAAGGGTGGGAGTGGCTAATAAGTCCGGGATCGGGGCACAAAGATTCTTTCAAAATAAACCTACGTGTGCTACAAAAAGGATCGGGTCCTCCGTAGAAGAAGAATATTTTTGAGCTTTGATACCACTATATATGCTTGGACACTCCAAGCAAGAACAGATAGCAACACATGAACAAGAACTTCAAAATCATTGAACTTTAATAGAGAGAGAGAGAGAGAGAGAGAGAGAGAGAGAGAGAGAGAGAGTGGACACGGCTTGGTGGAGTTCCATGTGCAGCAATATTGGCCCCAAAGTCTGGTGCCCCTTTTGTATTTCTTTATCATTAATCACTGCAAAGTACAACTCTTAAGGGACCTCTACTTTTAGACTCTATGCCCAGATGCTCTGCAGAGTGAGGCCCTAGGGGCTCTCAAGGGATGTCAAAAGAAGAGCCCCAAAAGCAATCAGTTCAAAAGCTTCAAACTCAAAAGCTTTAGGCCCAAAAGTAAACCAGCACAAATCACGTAATTCTGTATGCCTTCCACGTCAAAACAGTCAACATGTTTTTTGGGTTTTCATATGGCCTACCACGTTAGCTTGTTAACGATGTTAGGGTAAACCTCCTCATGGGAATCATCTCTTGTCCATGACCCATGAAGACTTCATTAATGAAGTCTACAAAGACTGCATTTAAGAAGGTCCATGATCTCTATCCTTCAACAACCTAGCTTTTATCTATAAAATCTTGATGTACATTATTCATTTGGCATGAATCTCGAATGCATTGCTATTTTCTTTTGTGTTTACATTAGGCTCACTCGTTATTCACCTTGTGATTAATCCCACTATTCTAATCAGTCATAAACGGTACTAATATATATCCGCCTTAACATACGCTGCTACATGCTCCAGAAACGCGGTTTTTTGGGCGTTTAAACATCTGTCCATGTCAGAAATCCGAGTGCCTTTTTTTATCCTTAGTGTCCCCTAGGCCCCATCGGAGGAACCCATAAGTTGGGACACTTATAAAGTCACTTGTTGTGTCCAGTGAGTCATGCCACATCATCATTTTGTGACAACATGACTCAATAAAAATGAATACCAAAATTGAGTCTATACTCTTTATTCATTTAAAATTTAATTTTTATGAGGGTTCATATCACTACACATGTCATGAAGCTAGTTCTTTGAATACTTTCTTTGCTCTCATCACTGGAATTCTTTAGACCTCTCATATGACACTTGGGTCTATAATTATTCCCTAATCTTTCCTTCCCTATAGTAGTTGTAAGTGCCTCAAACTTCCTGGGCAACCTTAGCAATCCTAAGCATTTCCATTTGCATGATTGGTTACTAGTAATACATATCCCCCTAGACCTAGCCACATCTTAAGTTGGAATAGCCTTAGGTTTGCAAGCCAATGCTTTGTGCTATCAACAATGTGTTTTTGCATCTCAAGTGAACTGCTCAATGTGATCCCATTATTTAGTTTGGCTTGTAGGTATTTATTTTACTTATTTGTCAAAGTCTGGGGAGGAAAATTTACTGAGGTTGGTAAAAGCAATCCTCAGCTCCCATTGTATTGTACATCAGTTATTCATTGCCAAGGTTGATTGGTTCAGGAGACTCTCTCTCTCTCTCTCTCTCTCTCTCTCTCTCTCTCTCTCTCTCTCTATCGTGCTTTCTCCCCTTGGTCTCTATGCTTTTGGATCGTCGACTTTGACATGGTATCTGAGCTTAGTGCTCGGTGACCTTGGTGGAGCAAGGTGTTTTGCTGTGGAGAAGAGAACCCAAGGAGAAGAGAAATCGAACAAACCTTGCAATGTTTTTTGTTTGCATATCAAGAGGCAGCGAAGGAAGAGAACCTGCAGGAAATGGTGTTCTAAAATGCAAGCAAGCCGACGTCCTCCGTAAATCTCTACAATGTTTTGAAATGCTATTGCAACAAGAGCTCATTGACGGCCACTGCATTCCCATAGCATTTTAAACATTAGCCCCTTTGCACTCAGTGGCACCGTCCTCCCCCTTACTTGCAGCATTTCAAAACACCTTGGTAGCAATAGCCTTGCTAGGCAACAACGACACACCCCGTTCCTCTTGGCAACATCGATGAACCCCCTTCCCACCTTGCGTTTTAAAATGTTGTAGCAAGACAACTTATTGATTTTTCCCTACTGCAGCAACTTTGACACATTTCTCCCTTTGCATTTTGAAATGCAACAGTTGGAGGGTGTCTTGGTAAAGCGATCACTTGGGATACTTTGGAAAGATATGGCAGATTTGCAAGGTAAAGAGGTGGGTACCAAATGGGAGGAAGAAAGAGAAATGAGATTGTAAGGAGGGATTTTGGAGTGTCCTTGGGAGTCAACTTGCAAAAGCCCATAAAGGGTCCATGCCTAGCCTTGAGGAGCGGCTTGGAAGGTGGGATTGTTGAGCCCTCTATGCATTGTGTCTAGAGCAGCTTGGTGCAAACCTTGCAGCCATCTTTGAAGCTACTTTCATGCAAGGAATAGAAAGTTTTGGAGTGGGTTGGACGGAGAGGACCTCAAGGCTAAGTTTTGGACTGGGTTGGACATTGAAGTCTTCACAAGCTGCACGACTCTTTACATAACATATCTTTAGGTTGCATGGTATGCCTTCAAAAATTATTTCTGATAGGGACTCTAAGTTTACCAATAATTTTTGGTGTGCTTTATTTGATAATTTGGGAATAATCTTAATGTTCTCCTCATCATTTCATCCACAAACGGATGGGCAAATTGAAGTCATAAACTTGATATGTTAAAAGCTTATGTTAGTGAGCAAAAGTCACAATGGGAGAAGTATCTACCTCTATTCAAATTTGCTTGTTGTTTTTCAAGGCAGCACACCTATAAATCTAAAAATTTTGTTGTTTCCCTTCCATTTTGTGCTCTTCTATTCATCCTACAAGCAACCAAGATACTAGATCTCTTCTCTACTGTATGTAGCAACTAAATTTTATTTTTGTACATATGTTTGAGAAGTCTACTTATGTTTTCTTTATGCATGTGCACACGGCATCTTGCATGAGCTACAAGTGTGAGTCTACTTAAACTCACTCTCGGGTTGATTGAAATTGAGCTCAATCCTTAGGTACTTGGGCTGAGTAAAAATCTATTTCCTTCGATGGGGTGTTGCCCATCTTCAACCCTCATTCTACTTCTTGTCTCTTTGAAGTGTTGTGATTAATATGTTATCAAGTTCTCTAAGCATTAAGTACTCTTAGTTTTATGAGGCTATTACACTTCTCTAGCTACTTGCTTTCTCTGCTCAATCATTAGTAGAAGAGTTGCGGCACTCCACAATGGTGCATACCAAGCAAGTTGCCATCAAGAGACTAATCCCCCAAAAACTTTGGGAGTCCTCTCCTAGACCCATGACATGGCAATGTTGTTTCTACCACAATTTGGGTTCTCTTGTGAAGTAAAACATCCATAGCCTCAATCCATATTTCTTCTCCCTTCTTTTCAAGCACTCCTTTACATAGGGTGGTTACATATGTTTGGGCAATAATTTCTTTTCATGAATTTCGTGTATCATGCATCATTTTGAGGGCTTTTATAAAACATAAACACATATGAATATATCATAATAGACTACCTTGTAGACTGCAACAATCACTTTTCTTTGATTTGTTAGCCTAAAATAATGATTGTCAACCCAAGTAACTCAGACATTTTCCAAGATGTGGACTTATCCAATCCTTTCAAAAATGAAAAAACATGTGTAGCATCTCAAAAAAAAAACTTTATCTCATAAATTAATTAGGCTATGAAAAGCCATGAAGTATCCAAAAAGCATCAAAAATTCTATTAATCTAAATATTCAAGTTTACAATAATTTTGTGGGAGGGAGATTTGATACAACTTATATCTCTAGTGGTTGATGTATTTTGACGGATCACTATAAATATGCAGCTGGGGAACCTAAGGATAGCCATAGGTACGCACAATTCCATCACAAAAGATTGCAAATTTGGAGCATTTTCTCGCGTGAAAACTCATCAAATCACAAGGGGACTGTCCCATTGCAAGAGAATCCGTCCTAGACATGTGCTTGTGACCTATAGGGGTTTTGGCATGTAAAAAACCTGCAATTTTAGTCCTCGTTAGGTTTGGACAGCTTTATGAGACTTTGATCTATGTGTCCTGATTGTCTGTACTCAATTGAATAAAGAAATAGCAAAAGGGACACCAGTCTTTGGGTCCTATAGGGTGTCGGTCTTTGCATGCGCATTGCCATTCTAATAGTTGGATGCCTCTGTGATCTCTTTTCTTCTCAGTGCTCTGTGTAAAGGTAGCAGGTAATTGAATTAGTACCACCCTCTACTATGTAATACAGATCGGTAATAGAGAGAGAGAGAGAGAGAGAGAGAGAGAGAGAGAGAGAGAGAGAGAGAGAGAGAGAGAGAGAGAGAGAGAGAGAGAGCATCAAAGTTGTGCCTATGTTGGCAGATGTAATGACGGGTCTTTGTTTCGGGCTAGCAAGCCTTTTCATATTTGGCTATTGGTAAATCAAGAGCTATGAAGATGATATTGCAAAAAACTCCTCTACTCATGGAGACCAAAGCTTGTGAAATGGAAAAGTTGGTTGCACGCATAATGTTGGTAGCAGTGGCCTTCCACTTTTGCATGTTGCTAGCAAGACATATACTGATGGGGCGCCTGGGCATTGCCTTTGCCATGATAACTAGACCTCTCTACTCAATTGAGATCTTGCCAGCATGACAACATGTGTGCTGGCTTGCAGGGGCTGCTGGTGTCTTCCATTGAAGTTTTTGTCAACCTGGTCACTGGACATGATCCTGCTTGGATATCTGGAAGTGGTCTTTTTCCTGGCGGAGTGCTCTTTCAGCTCTCTTCCTCTACATGGCGATAATAAAAATATTCTACCAGAGTCATTAACGTGGTTGGTGCTACAAGGGAGGGAACAAGAGGGCATGGATGTTCTACAAAGGTTTGTGGTATTACAGGGTCAACGTGGTGGAAGCACATGATCAAGCATGTAGGCATCAAACCCCAAGGTGATCATGCACCTGGTTAAAAGCACATTCAAACATCTAGAAGCAATAGGATGCATGGATGAAGCCAATAAGGAGGGCAATATAGAATGCACCTAAGGTTGCACCATGTCCAAAGATGATCGAGAGAGAAAGAGAGATGACACCATGAGAGAGAGAGAGAGAGAGAGAGAGAGAGAGAGAGTAAACCACACTCTGTCTTCGCATCATCACACGGTACATGCCTAGCACACATCAATAAATGATAAAATTATGAGGCCTACCTTGCCAAAAGGCATGACAATGTACTCGTAATGACCAAACGTAGTGCAAAATGCGGTCTTTACAATGTCTTGATCAACTATCCTTATTTGATGATAGCCACTGTTTAGGTCAATCCTACTGAAGTATTTCAACCCTTGTAGCTTATCAAATAGGTCTTCTACCCGTGGAATGGGAAACCTATTTTCGATAGCAATCCTATTTAGTGCTCTATAGTCGACACACATACGATATGTGCCGTCTTTCTTTTGTACTAATATCATTGGTGAACAAAATGGAGATGGGCTAGGCCTAACCATGCCCTTCTCAACTAACTCATGCACTTGTCGCATAATCTCCTCTTGTTGAGCTTGGAAAACTGTATAAGGAGTTTTATTAGGTGGTGAACTTCCTGGAAGAAGTTCAATTGCATGGTTGTTATTGCCTCATTTTGAGGATCTTTAACAAAAATCATCTACATGGAAATAGAGCTCTTTATTGACTTATTGAAATCTTGCTTATGTACAAGAGGTATTTTACTACCCAACTCCTTAGCATCTATGTACATATCTTTTTCCTTGAACCTACAGTAGAGTTGCCTTTCAAGGAATTTAATATTGGCATCCATGTGATCAAACCATGGTGTCCCTAGGATTACATCCTCGTGCTTGAGAGGAGAGATAAAAAAATCCTCCTTGTCCACATAGCTTTGGATATGGAGCCTCAATTTCCCAATTAAGGGAGTGACTGAGGCTTCTTGCCCCTTGAAAGCACCATCGGTAGGTAGGACATCTCCCATCTCATAGGCTTGGATGCCTAGCTTGGTGGCCAGCTCTATGGATATGAGTAGAACCATGGTCAAAGAGAATAAAAGCATCGTGTTCTCTTACATTTTCCCAAGCATGGCATAGAGCAGATCCTTTGTGATGAGCATCCTCTTCTTGAATTTTGACCAAGGTAGCTCTAGGAGGCTCATTACATGTATTCTTGTGGGGGAAAGCACGATAGGCATGCCCTTGCTCCCCTGCCTTTTCTTGGACTTGAAAAAGTTGTTGCTTTACTTTCCCATCTTCTTCTCTTCTTTTGAGAATCAATGCCTTGTATGTATGCAGACTTTGATAGTTGTCTTTGTCCATAGTTGTATCAAGCTTTATCAAGGACTTTTGAGTATCTGGAAATTCTTTATCAAACCACCTTTTGCTAATATATCTTTGTTGATACCATGAAGATGTTTTATGGAAAAGCATTCTTTAGCACAAGAACAAATAACTTTCTTGAAAGCTTCCCATTTAGTTTCTAATGGTGCATCATATTGAAGCTTTGTCATCCATAACGTTTGCTCAACCATTTCAATGTATAGTGGTGCCCGTTTGAAATCCATACATAGTGATAATTTCTCTTTCTTTTGGCTCAGATTACATGCTTAGTTGATTCTCCACATGAAAGGTCAATACATAAGGTCCAATGGTCGAATTATGGGCTTCATTGGCCAAACATATAACTTCTTTATGTGACACATGATGGCTTCAAAGAGTAGCATATAGTCAATCACATTGTCCCCATTATGTTTCCTACTTGTAAATCCATTGATTCCACTCTACAAAGATACATAATTGGCAATGAGCATACCCGTGCTATTACACATGTGAAAGTAACTTTCGGTAGTGATCCAGATCTTTTTTCATCCATTGAAGTACGATCATACAAGTGAGCTTCCTCCAACTTTCTTGAAATGTATATCATATTGAATTGTTGAGTATCATGTTACAATGTTTTTGTGCGAGTATTCATATCCCCAAATACAATAACATCACCTTTGCTTTTGAAATAAGCAATACCCTCTTCTAAATCAAGATATGTTTGATCTCTATCCATGCAAGCATAAATGGAGGAATCATGGTGAGGAATGTATCAATCGGCTACAAAAAAATGTGCCCTTTTTGGTGTCAAAATTTTTAGCCATACATAATTTTTGTACTTGTCATCTTTCACAATTGATACAAAATCTTCCAATCCTTTCTTAACCATACATGCCAGCCCTCTTCGTTGCTTGAGATTCTTTGACCACATCAATGAATGTATATTGTAATCCTCCAAGTCATTAATCCTTTGTGTATCATGGTCCCAAGTTTCAACAAGAAGTACAACATCAACTTTGCTTGCTAGTTCATCGATGCCAACCCCCCATTCCATGGGTATCCATTACGATTCCAAAAGCATATTTTCAATTGTAACTTGGTCTCATAGGTCATGCATCCCTATTTGCTCAAGGTACTTGCCTCCTCCTTGGACACATTTCTTCGTGAGAGATCTCCTTGTTTTTCTTACTCTTTTCATCATAAGCCTTGCGATGCATTTTTTGTTGCTGAATAGTGCGATCTTCATATACAAAACATTTTGTATCCCAAAGATAATATTTCGTTTGGTCTCATTCGGTATGGTGCATACAATTGGCCGTTCTCTCGAGCGAGAGCTCCTTTGCTTCCCTACTCTATGCTCCTAGACCATAGCTCCAGACATGCCAAAGTGGGTTTTGAAGAAATCTTTGATAACCCAATGGCAAGAGAAGAAGGTGTCTCTAACTTCTCTTCGAGAATTTCATGAATAACATTCTTCTTGGAACGTCGCTCCCGTTCCTTCAACTCCTCCACATCCACATTCTCAACATTCTTTGTTTGAACCATAGCTTGCATGAGTGAGGAATTAGGAACCACATTGTTACCACATACATTAGCTCAAAACTTGTTTGTACATAAATTTTCCATGTCACATACATCCCGGGTCATGGTGTCAAATTTCTCCTCTTTCAATACATGGTCATGGTCTAGTTTTCTCATGTGCTCCTTCGAAGCATTCAAGTCCACAAGAGAGTGTTTACATTCCTTGACTTCCTCTTCAAGTTACATCAAACATGTTGTTTGCATCTCAAGTGTCCTCTTGAGATTCTCATTTTCAACCACAAGTACCCATAGTGTTCCATTGTCCATTGCAAGTGCTCGTAAGTCTTCTCCTTGTTTGTTTACGGTCTCTTGCAATGATACCAAGTATGCCATGATCATGGTTTTTGATGTTGTTGATTGGGAGTTTGTGCTTCTATCTCCACATTTAGGAGATTTTGGATCATTGCTCTTGGTCATTGCCAGGGCTCTGCAAGATGGTCATAGCTATGCTTGGTCATCACTAGTGGCTCCATAGTTGAGAAAGCAGGTAAGGCTTGCGTAGGGCGGCAGATCTTAAAAGGTAATGCCCCCCCCCCCCCCCCCCCCCCCCCCCCCCCCCCCCCTCCCAAATAGGGCCACCCTTGCCCACAGGGAGACAAGGGGGGGGGGGGGAACCCTAGAAGTTCTTGCTTCTTGGTTCACACGGAGAGAGAGAGAGAGAGAGAGAGAGAGAGAGAGAGCTATTCTTCTATGGACTTCTACCCTTGTTTATTCCACCAATGATCACCCTCACATAGAGAAACCATAAAAGTTACAATCATACTATATCAATGAAATTTCTATTCTTGGTTTGGTCACATAATTTGATGAGGGGTAAAGAAAATAGTAGATTCGAGACAATGGAAGTAGGAAAGAAAAATGGCTGTAGAGGATAGGTGTGGGATCCATTTCATACCAAATTTGAATGGTATATTCGGGCCTAGTGTCAGAAAACTTTGAGATGATAAAATTCAGCTTAGTTAATGACAACCATGATGATAAGGACTTGGTGAGAATTGAATTTTGTCTTCATTGAGAAAGTCAATATGACTAGGGGAATAGTTGTATGTGCTCAAATCATCAATTTGGATTCGGTAAGACCACCATTTTGAAAATTTTGATAGACTAGCTTACAAAAAAGTATCATTTTGTACCATGACTGCAAGAACTTGATCAGACTCTGCCAAATTTCGCAGGCAGATTTGGTAGACGATGGGGAATATGGTGTCAAGTCAAATCATAGTTTGGGGACCTACAAGAGCAATAGACCACTAGAGATACTCCTCTCACCTTCTTTCTCTTTTTCATGAGAAGCTTATGGACCACATCCCTTATCTTCAAATAGCTTTAGGTTGGCAAGTGTGGATAATAAGATCTTGGCTTCCATTCCCACCTTTTAGTTATCCTTATCACTTTTGGAGGCTTTTGGGATCCGTTGTGAACTGTTTTGGACTTGCTAATATCCCGTCTTTGCCCCATAAGATCCCAATTTAATCCTTATTGAATTTCATTGGCACTTGTAAAGAATGCATTTAAATTTTGGAACTATCTAATTCACAAACACATTCCTCTCGCCATTGTACATAATTAGCCCTTCTATTATTTTTATTTTCTCTCACTAGAATGGCCAATTCTAGTGAGGGAACATTCATTTAAGTAGACCAAAAATGAATTTGATGACATTATCCCACCCTTGAAATCATAGTTGTCCTCGACTATGCTTCTATTCAAGAGAAGCATCTTTGGTCCATTGGTTTTTTGCTTAGGATCCACTTTTAGCACATTCGACATCGTTCCAAAGTAAATGACCAATCTACTTGGCACTTGGAAGAAAATATGCCACAAGTATGTCTACCCTATTAGCACCATCACTTTTTTGCAGTAGATTGCAAGTCTACTGCAATAAATCCTCTAAATAAATTTGAATTTTGAGATTGCATGAGATACATTGTATAGTTGATTTACTCTTTTTATCTAAAAAACCAATTAAATGAGTGTTCAAATGCCTTGCTATCAAGGTATTAGCTCTTTATTGGTTTTGTCAAAATTTTGAAGTATTACATGGAACTTTTTAGCTACTATCTTGTACATAAAATATTAAGAATTTCTAGCGTGTGGAGTGTTACAACAAAGAAAAAAGTACCTCATTTAATTTATGAAACGCTCCCCCACTCATGCAAGACACTAGAGGAAGCCCCAATGTCTTTCTTCATTAAGATTAACTGTCAACATCAAGCTTGAAATTGTTTCTTGGATCAATGACACATATAGACATGTGCCACCCAAGCATTGTATTCTCACCTTCAAGGACAAAGAATAATGGATAAAATCTACTACACCAATCCAACCTCCAAAAGGGCAAAACTTTTTGGATTGTCGAAGAATTGACTACAAATCAACTCAAAGTAAAAGCAAGTTTCCATAGCCCATTATAAAGTCGTTTTTGCCCACTATCCTACAACTATTGTAATTGCCTCTTAATGTCCTTAATAGGGTTATTGGTCATATGTCCATGTGATAATTTCCTGGAATATTTACCTTGCTTTGGTATGGATGAGAGAATCTGGCTCTTGTGTGGGATGGAGCTTATGAGTATTCTATTTTGTTACATAACCTTATGAAGATGTAGACTATTGTCCTTGCTTATGTTTTAGAATTGGTGATTTCATTTAGGATGATTACCATAAGTCGATGACTACATCTAGCTTGGATGGCTTCATCCAGCTACACACACATTTATACTTATGCTACTGATGTAGCTGATGGTTATAATGTCTCGTAGGTTGTTGCCTTGAATCTCTATCATGCACTTCCTCAATGGGATTTTTGGTGTTTGCTATGCATAATTGAGCAAATGAATATAGTGTGTGGGCATGTTTCTCTTCTCTATACCATGAAATGATGGATCTAATGTATTTTTTAACTAATAGTCCTAATCATGTGGAACCCTTCCCCTTGGGGGGGGGGGGGGGGGGGGGGGGGGGGGGGGGGGGTGAATGGATGCTTGGACAATAATTACTTGCTTTAAGTCTTTCCCCAATGTTGGGTCCTTCCATGCTGCCACTTGAGTCTTTTCTTCCCCATTCTCTCTCTGTTTGATTCTAAAGGCGTCTTCACCCTCTCTCTGGTCTTTTGACGCACTCGGCTCAATATCCCTCTCCCTTTGTTTGATGGTGTGTTGAATGATGGTCAAAGTGTCGGCTTTGTGGTTGAGCAACTCTGTTGCCATGGTCTTTGTGGAAATACCTGCTCTTTCTTAGGTGCTCTCTCATTATCATCTTAAAAACTGATAAATTGTTGAGGCTTTGCATCATGTGGCCATAACCTGCTAACTTTTTTCTGAAATGTTTACCTAATGGCCTCAAAAACCATGTCTGAACTATTTGTCTGCTTTTGACAATTTTTGGAATGTATACCTAACCGGCTTAATGTTAAGGCTTTAGAGGATGGGGTCTTTCTAAATGGTAGTCGGAAGAAGCATCTTTTGGTTTGCCGAGTCACTAAAAATAGAATGTTGTACTTAACATAAATTGTTCCATCTCTCAAATCTAATTGAATGTTTGATTAGATTTTTTGATTCTAGTTGTTGTTGGTCTTTTATTGATTTTTTCTCTTCTAATAAGGTCCCTTCTTGGCTTGGATTATGAAGGACGACTCTCACTTATCTGATGGTTTGTTGCAGATCAACCTTAGCTCTGAGGAATTTTATTACTACTATTTTGATACCATTTGGTTACTGATTTACTTTTGATTAATTTCTCATGAATGATACTAGCATATTGATGGTTCTCTTGATCCTTGAGGATAGGGTTCTCATGCTTTTTTTACTATTTTTGAGATTTTACATACTTGTGTTACATTTTATAGATATTTTTGTCATATACTATTTGAGTATGGACTATAAATGTTTGATATGCTCTACCTTGAGGCTGTTTAGGTTCTGGATTTTTGGATACACTTACTCATATGGGGGATAATACTCGGGACGGTTGGCTTTCCTATTGATAAATCTTTTTGACTGATGGCTTTAGTTCTGGGGTGAGCCCACTTTAGAGATAGATATCTTGAACCCTAGCCAGTGCTAGTTCTATAACAAGTTAAGAAAATCTTTACCCTAATTTACATTGGTATCTAATAAACAATGTCGGATCAAATGGGCTCCTGGAATTTTGTAAGTGTTGGTTATGTGGCACTTTTACCTGACTTTGAATTGGCACTTGAGTTATCATTAGGACTTTTTTTGGGTTACTTAATGCTTTGCTTGTCCCAAGATGGTAGCTATTTGGTAATAGTTTTCTAAACAATTTGGGTACTGATCTCCTTTGGCATGGATAACCCAAATCATTAATCTAGTACATCTAAACCATGCCCCTCATTGCTATTCATTACTTCGTTGGTGGTTATCAATTCATGTTAGAAACCCTCTTTATGTTCAATTGGCTCAAGGATGATTATCTGCTTTGAAAAAACAAGCAGTTATCTTTGTACTCTTAATGTTTTAAAGCTTGATAATATGGTCAATTCGATGGATTAATTTTTGAAAATCATATGTTATCTTTCAATTTTTAAGCATTGCTTAACACCTTATATAATTTTTTTTTTAAAATTTCGGGCCTTGCTACGTCTCAATTAAAAGGGTTGAATGTACAAAATCTTAATTAACTTGGTAGACAAAAGAAGTCAACACAGCCATGAAGATTGATGCGGATTACCACGTCAAAACCAAAGAAATGGAATGCAAACACGGACCATGAAGACAAGCCCCAAACAAAGAGAGCAAGGAACAAAGCCTCTTGAAAAACCTAGACAAAGAATGAGAATCAAATCATCATACAAAATCTGGACATGGAGAGAGTTCTAGTGATCTTCAAGTAGCATTTTTTACTTTTAAAGGTAGTCAAACAGATGACCCAGACGTCCACATGCAGGCATTTGAGTAATATGTTGATCTGAAGGACATAGCTAAAGGAGAGCTAAAGATCAAAGTATTTTCTACGAACTCCAAAAGAGATTGCATTAAATGGTATTATCATTATCCAGCCTACAAACTCATAACCTTATAGCGATCGATCTCACCATCCGGCTTGCGTTTCAAGTTGTATACACACTTCACACCGATGGACTTTTTTCCAGGAGGCAAATCACATAGAGTCCATTTGTCATTTTTTACAATGCATCATATTTTGATTGCATGGTAGCCACCCAATTTTTTGAATTCTGTGCTTCATCAAAAGCCAGAGGTTTCTCAACATAATGTAAGCTAGACATAGCCAGAGCATAATAATCTGATGCATAAGATGCATGGCAAAAACCTGAACGAGTACAACTAGACAAAGGTGCATCCAATTTACTGTCATGCAAAGTATGCACTAGCCACTTAGGCATACCTCTAGCCTGCTCATTCTCAGTCCTTTCCTCATCAAGTACATCATCTACATCTACATCCGTAATAGGCTGATCTGTAAACATTTTCAAAAACCCCCATAGGCTATACATTTGCCTCACTGGAATTTAGATTCGTACTTCCACCACTGAAAAGACGCAACAAAGTGTCATAAATGTCCTGTGAGCTTAAATTATTGCTTCTAGTACATGATAGCAAGGGCTGAACAAAATCTTGCACAAACACAACATCCCATGAAACTAGAATATACGCTTTGTTTGTGGATGACACAACCTCTAACCTTTGCTTTTAGCACTATAACCAACAAAAATACATTTGACAGCCTTATCATCCAATTTTTTGTGCTATGTTTGTGACTCCAAAGCTTATGTCAAACAGCCAAAAACACACATATGCTCAATAGAAGGCTGTCTATCATGCCATGCTTCATATGGAGTGATAGACTGCAAAGCTTTTGTAGGACAGCTGTTTAGTACATAAGTGGCACACATCATCGATGGCCTTAAGACAAAAAGAATGCAGCAAAGCTTGACTTTTGACCATACATCGTGCCATTTTCATAAGTGACCTGTTTTTCTCTCAGTAACACCATTTTGTTGAGGTGTATAAGGCACTATAAATTGATGTTTTATCTCACCACTAGTCAGAAATGCATTGAATTCATGAGATATATACTCTCCTTCGTCGATCGGAACGGAGGGTGTCCATAGTACATTGCGAGACATTTTCAGCCATAGCTAAAAATTGTTTGAAGCACATAAATACTTCGAACTTTGGTTTAAGTGAAAATACGCATGCATGTCTGGAGTAATCATCAATGAAAGTCACGAAGTAAAGGTGATTTCCCAAGGACGGAGTTTGCATGGGCCCACAAACATCACTATGCACAAGCTGCAACGTGCACGTGGCCCTAACTGAACCATCCTTTGGAAACCTCCAATGCTACATCTTACCCAAAATACAGCCTTCACAAACATGTTTTGCAAGTGCTTCAAGAGGCGGCAAAGAAGCAACTTTATCAGATTTCTACAAACGCAGCAAACTGACAAAATTTAGATGACCAAAACGTGCATGCCAAGGTTTTGCATCTGAAATAGCATTTGAATCCAAAACTGCATTTGCAAAATTCTGCCCACACTTGTCATATAAAGTGAGCTTATATAGCCCATGGCATAAAATTCCAAATGCAACAATTTCATCACCAAAATTGAGATCATGTATTGTACATCTGTCATCCACAAATTTTACTATAAGACCCAAGCCTAGCAAGTGCACTGAACAGACAAAAGATTCTTCTTGATCCCATGTACATAAAGTGCATCAACAAGTGTGAAAGAATTACCATTTGCAAAGTAGTAAGCACAATCTTTCCAACTCCTTGAATCGGATAACTGGCGTTGTTGGCACAAGTAACTGAATTCCTATGAGGGACAAACTCAAGAGAGGTGAACAAATCAGGATGTCAGGTAATGTGCTTTGTAGTACCACTGTCAAAATACCACACATTTGAATCTGTAGCAATTGACATGCATGCATCATGGGCAACAAGATTATAGGTACACTCTGCACTAAAAGCCCATTCTGCATCAACATCAGCATCACAGTGTCCTTTCACAGAAGACTCAACAATAGTTGTATTTGTAGTGGATCCAGCAGTGGAACCACCCTCTTTCTTCCTAGCCTCTTTGGACTTCAACTTAGGACACTGCTTGATCAAGTAATCATTAGCTTTACAATAATGGAAATGCATCTTCTTTTTGCCCTTATCACCATAATTTCTAGATGAAAGCAGAAGCATTAGGAATATGTCATTTTTCACTCGCATATGAAACATAAGAAGTGGTTGCATTGTTGTTACTACCCTTTCTTTGAGCAACAATAAAAGCCTGTTCAATTGCACGCTATCTAGTTCTGTTTTTTCAAGAAAGTGACTCTTGCAACAACAACGTGCACAATGCATCAAACATGACAACTTCAAGATTTCCTTGAGTCATAAGTCTCTAAGTACTAGCAAAAGTCTGGTAAGAGTCTGGCAAGGCATCAAGAACAATCTACACAAGGGAACTGTCTGAAATGACTTCACCAACAGAAATAAGTTGCTCATTGATATCGTTGACACCAGCAAGGAAAGTATACATGCCATCTTCCTCATGCATAATCTTTGATTCCAACTCTTTACGCACAACAATGCAATTTTAGCCTCATTGCGGCTTGCATAAAGACCAGCCAAAATATCCCAAGCCTATTTTGTAGATTTTGTTGAACAAATGTGAGGTGTAATGGTGTGCTTCATAGACAACACAATCCTTTATATCCCAACAAGATTGTTCTATCGTAGGCAAAACAACTCTAACAGCAACAATCCTTGCAACAAGACCTACAACATCATCAACTTCGCTTGTATCCTCAGAACCAAGACGTACATCAATGACCTGCACAATATTCCAGACACCCTTTGACACAAGAACATGTTGCATCATGTAAGCCCACATATGGTAATTGTCCCCATCCAATGTGTCCTCAGTAGCAAACATCTTCAACACATCTGTGTTGTTGTCGGTCATGATGAATGCTTGCACCTAATGTAAAAACTGTCTGAAAAGAGGAGAAATGAAGCGGGAACAACATGTGCTATATAGCACAAACCGTAGAAGACTGCAAGGGACTTGTTTTGCTAAAAACAACAGTGACATATTTTTGCACAAAGTGACAAAATAGCATGTATAGAGGCCGAAATGAGCCCGAATCAAAAATTTGAGTAGAGTAGGCTCTTTGAGCTCTCCCAAAAAATTTGTCAACCTGTGAAGCTCACCAACTCTCACAAAAATTGGAGAAAGTGAGCAGGCGTGTTCTGCTGGAGCTATCGCGACTAAGCCCGAGAGGACGTAACCTGCTCATATACCAATTGTTGGAATTAGGGTTGCAAGAAAACACACACAGTTTGGAGAAGACAAAGGAAGCTCACGGCACGCAACAGACTGTATTACTTAGTGTGCAATGGAAAGATCGATAGCCCTAGAATGATGGGCGTATATACAATGCACAGGGGGGAGGGGGGCGGACTCTTAGTGAGGGAGAAAATGCCCCGGAGGTCTTAAGTGTGTTCACACACATCACTACCACACATATATGGTAACAAATAGCAATTCTAAAAACTAGTAAGACAAAATATATGCCAGTGTGAGAGGATCCAAAAGCTGTCGCTGACCTAGATGACATCGAATGAACACTATTTAAAGCTGCTAAGTTCATAAGGAAGCAGAGACAGAAGGTATCTAAAATGAGGAAAGAAACATGGTCTACCATAAAAGATGACAAAGTAGTTCTCATGCAAATTGACTACAAGATAAGAAAACAGTGGAAGCCACTACCATAAGTCATTTTGGATAGAGGCGCTAGAGTTAACATATTGAGCGAGCATGTCAAATAGAATTAAGGATCACTTAAATGAAGCATGATCCTTTTCAAATAAGAATGGAAGATCAAAGAATTGTGCAAACAAGTGGACTAATAAAAAATTGTCACATCAAGATCAGGTCTGAGAAGTTCAAAACTAGCTTTCTCTTAGGAAGGCCATGGCTAAGAAGTTCAAGAGCCATACATGATTATGCTAGCCAAACATCGACCATTATAAAAAGGACCCAATAGAAGAATCCACGTTAAGACAAATAATATTAGAATTTCAAAGAGAGCGATGTGGCCAGAGGAGTTATGCAAGAAATACGAGGCCAAAAGAATAGAAAGAATGCTAGCATCAATGAATATCTTTCCCATAGCTAAGATAGACTTGAATACATTTAAATCTATTGGATCAAAAGAGAGCAGAGGAGTAGTGATAATAGTAACCTAAATATGTTATTGAGTCAAATTAGGAAGAATGACCAATTAGCAAAAGTGTAGAATGTCAGAAGATAGAGAGGGCCAGACCCCTATAGGAGCACCAAAAGAGGACACACATGGAAGACCCAAACTAGATGGGCCTCATACGGAGAATAGGTAGCACAATGCACAAGTACCTAAGTGCACTAGGGTACATATGAAGGAAGTGAGGATTCATCCCGTTCAGATACTCCCTCCAATGAGTATGCAGTGAAAATTTGTATAGAGAAATAAAGCCACATCCTTGGCCGTAAGGGAAGGAGATGGGATGCTAAACTGGTTATTACCATATGACCAAGAAATAGAAGCCCTAAGGTCATAAAGATCAATAAACATTTGAAACCAAAGACTAAAGAGAAAGCCAAGCAATTATTCTAGAAATTTTGAGATTTTTTAGCCTAGAGCATACATGTTTGAAGGGCATCGACCCAAAAGTGTGCCAACATTGGATACCACTAAAACCAGATGCTCGACCAGTTTGAGGTATAGGATGAACCCAAATTATGCAAAGAAAGTTGAGGAAGAAATTGACAACTTTCTAAAGGCGGGTTTTGTTACTAAAGTAGCAAGTAATGACTGGTACTTTCCCATTGTGGTAGTCTGAAAGAAGAATGGAAAATTAAGAGTATGTGTCATTTACATGAAGCAAAACTCCCAAACCATTAAAGACCCATTTCCACTACCCTTTATAGATGTGATGCTTGATGAAATAGATGGACATGACATGTACAACTATTTGGATGAGTATAGTGGGTACAACCAATGGAAGATGGCAACAAAACAACATTGATTACTGAATGGAGAGAATCTATGTATTTGGTCATGCCATTTGATCTACGTAATGCTTGAGCAACCTTTCAACAATGTATGATGGAGATCTTCAATGAGTTCTTGCACAAGTTTCTAGCAATCTTTGTGGATGACATCACCATCTTCTTATTTGAAGGCATGCATCTTCTATTTCTAGAGATGATATTTGAGAGATGTAGGGAGAAGAGGATATGAATCCCTTTAAATGAGTGTTTATGGTCTGAAAGGGACAAGTGCTAGGACATGTGGTGTTTAGAAATGACATTGAGATGGTTGAAGATAAGATCCGAAGTGTCCAACAAGCTAGAGTGCCAATGAATGTGTATGAACTTAGTTTGTTTCTAGGGTACATTAATTTTTATCAAAGGTTCATCCATATGTTTGTAGCTAAGGCACTTTTGCTATATGAACTAACCTAGAAAGGGGTTACGTTTATATGGTCATTTGAATGTGAGCTGCTTTTCAATCTCTAAAAGTTTCCACGAACACAAAGCTAACTCTTTGCCAATCAGATTGGGATGTCACTTTCCATGTGCATGTTGATGCCTCTGGCATGGCAATGGGGGCTATTTTTGCTCAACCCAATAGGCAAAGTGATTGCCTAGTGTACTTTATCAGTCAGAGATTCAGTAGGGCAAATTAAAGGTATTCAACAATAGAAAGAGTGCCACAAAGTTCAACCATTATTTGTTGTGGAAACTCATTCATCTCTATATTGAGGATTTGCTTTATCTGATTAATAAGATCGCCATCATCCAAGGAAGGTTAATGAGATGGATGATGCTCCTTTTGAAACTTGAGTTCAAAATTTTTCAGAAGCCTAGCAAAACTTAGGGTGGTGTAGATTTACTATCTAGAAGTATGCAAGATATCTCATCAACATCCTTAAGAGATGAACCACTGGATGTTGAATTGTTTCAAACACAATGACTATGAAGGAGCCAGATCTAGAATGGTAAGATGTGTATAATTTCCTCAATATGGTGGAATATCAAAGGATTGGTCATAGTCCAGTAAGAAGGCCCTCATTCTTAGAAGTTTGAATTTTACAAATAAAGCTGAATCTTTATACAGGTTGGTATCAATGGAGTGTTTAGGAGATGTATGGCATTGCAGGCAAGGATGCAAGTGATTATTGAGACACACACTAGAAGTTCATGTGGACACTTTTCTATTGACATAAATTACAAGAAAATTATTCAAGCTAAGTTATGGTGGTAGAGTATGATAATAGACGTCAAAGCCTTTTGCAAAACTTGTGATATTTTCCAGTGAATGTGTAGGCCAATAATAGTGGATATGACACCTTTGACCACTATTTGGATCATGGAGATATTCATGAAATATGGGGTCTTGATTTTATGGGACATTTTAAGAAGGTCACACCCAAAAAGAATAAGTACATAGTCATAGCAACATGCAATGTCAGTATGTGGGTGGAAGCCAAGGCATTTCCCAATAGTACAGCCAAGTTCACAACCTGGTTCATCTATGAACATTATCATATACGGATATGGATTCCCTTTGGAGATAGTTTTAGATTAGGGGGTTCATTTCATCAATGATACTATTGAGATCTTGTCTGAATCATTTCCATCAAGCATAAAAAATAAACTACTAATTATCCCATATGTAATGGACATGCTGAAAGTAGCGATAAGACTATCTAGACTATTCTCACCAAGATTGTTCACAAAAAATCAAATCATTAGGATGAGAAGCTTCAATCACCTTTATGGGCATATCAAACAACATACAAGGTCGTCAATAGGATGATGTCTTTCATAATGGTATACAGACCAGATGCAGTCATACCACTGGAATTTGATGTTCACAGTCTCAGAGTTGCAACAAAACATAATATGGATTACAATCTCAATCTGAAGAAGAGATTGAATGACCTACTGAATTTGAATGAGATCAAGAAAAGAACCATGTTAAAACACGAGGTGGTGCAACAAAGAAGAAAATATTGCCATGATAGTAAGATCCACGTGTAGGAGTTTCAGAAAGGAGATCTATTGAGTCTTGCTATATAAGTCGAAGTTAGGACCTAAGAAACCCAATCTAAAAATAGCATGGCCATGACCTTCTAAGGTTGATTAGGTGTTATCTAATGGAACAATGAGATTGAAGGACTTATTTGGACTACTGCTACCTAGAGTATATAATGGGATTGATATAAAGCTTTATTATTTAGCACCAAAAGAACCTCCAACATAAGCCACACTAAAGTATCAGATATATCAGATTCACAAATTGAGATCATGAAGCTATTTAACAAATGAGAGAATTCATTTTACTTCATGAGAGTTGTGCAATAGACTAGAGAGAAGAGAATGACAATGTGAGTGAAGCATCTGAGAGAGAGAGAGAGAGAGAGAGAGAGAGAGAGAGAGAGAGAGAGAGAGAGAGAGGGCGGATCTGCACGCTATGAGCTGATCTACTATAGTTGATGGCGGCAATGGGTTGAAAACTAAAAAATGTTGGTTGATTTGAGGGCTGAACATTGACTGATCTAGTATGATGGGATGAATTCTGAAAATGTTGGCTGATCTGATGCAAAAATTAAAAATGTTGGCTTGTCTGGTATGATGGGATGACTTTTGAAAATGTTGGTTGATTTGGTGCAAAAATGCTAGAAAGGCACTGATTCACATGCAGAGAAATACCTAGGCTGGGTACTAATGCAATTGTATGAGAACACTCATCAATGCCTACACACAACATCTCCCCATTTTCAAGGTGAGGTACTAGTACCGATCTGCATGGCTTCCATGTATTCTGCCAATAACTCTGGGAATCTTCAAAGAAATATTTGTTGGACCATTTTGTTGTGTGGGTGTTGTGATACTTGAAGTTCAAAAAGGTCTGCATGCTTGCTTCTTTGGGTTGTGCCAAAAGCGATGCCGAAAGCGATGCAAAATAGTCTACTTTGGTTCCAATGCCTTCAACTTTGTCTACGATCTCGGGTACACCTTCTTCAAGAATGTCCTTTAGGGGATCTCCTTGAAACAACTTCAGCCACAATTTCAATACACCTTGTACTTATTGGGTGACTTAAAAAGGACTATGCTTCCTAAATGAATGTGGGTTGAATGTGGATGAAAATTGAGACGAAGTGCCAATGCTTCAACAAATACATGCCAAAAATATGATTTAAACTTAACCTTTCTACCTAGAACAACCAATTGTGGCAAACCATAAAGGAATACCAATGCTTGGTGGACAATCGTGCTAATGCTTTTGCGGTGACTGTGTCTTGCCAAGGAATGAGCATGAAAAATTTATTGGCATGACCTACAATGAGGAAACATTGAGTATTTCTTGAATAAAAATTTTCAATCTTTTCTAAAGTGTCGTTTATGCTCCTGTGCTCATCTGAGTGAATCATGTGCATCGTGCAATCTGGATTTCTTGTCAAAAAGTAACACACAAAGATGGTGTAGAAAATACAAGAGACTGTCACGAATGAAAGACTCAAAAAATACATATTGACTTTTCATATGAACAAAAGATACTTCCTAAATGGGTACTATGGAGCTTGACTTGAAAGCCAAGATCTGTCCTTCATGACTAATTGTATATGCAATTGGGTTAGCTATACAAGGAACATAGTCAATAAAACCACCAAATTACTCACAAGATTAGAACCATCTAGCTTGACGTTCATTTTAAGGTGTACTCGGTACTACAGCCTAGAGCCACTTGAAGGCTTGATGATCCTTATGAGCAATTAAATCCCGATCATGCAAAAAATGATTCTCAGGTTGTAGAGAGTGAATGATAGAGAGAGAGTCCTTATCATGCAATGACTGATTCCTTTTTGGACTGTGGGACTGTGTACTGAGAGAGATTATGGAACTACGTTCTTTATCCTCTTTCAAAACATGAGAGTGAGAGATCAATGACAAAGATGAAATATTCTTCTCATAATGAATAACCACAAAAGTGGCACCTTCATGAGAGAGAGAGAGAGAGAGAGAGAGAGAGAGAGAGAGAGAGAGAGAGAGAGAGAGTTTTCTTTACAACTAACTCGTGGATCAAAACTTTTAAATCATTGTATGAAAAAATCCATATCACATCCAAACAGACAAGGGACGACAAACTTAAGACAAAACCCTATGTTTTGAACTGAGACTGTGACATCGGGACATTCTTGCATGAGTAATGATTGCATGCCAAGATCAAGTCCAGAGACCACATGGGATCCATTGGAATAACTTCTAAATGTGTGCTCTTCACAAGAGAATCACTAATCACATCATGTATACTGTCTGGACCAAACAAGACCACAATGCGTTGACCATTCACATCACCATAACACTTCATGAGAGACTCATCTAGATGATCATTCATAACTTGGGGCACAATAGGTTTCTTATTGATGGCACTAACAGAAGATGTGGTTTATGTGGGTGCTTTCTTAGGACAGTCTCTTTTCATGTCCCTTCATCTTCCTTCCTTTCCATACTCAGTTCATTATTCAAGACTTAACCAGCCTCCTACTATTCCTTAAGCAGATTTTTCATTTGGTGTGAAATTAGGGAGTTCCTGAAGTTTTGGCTTTCTTTTAATTAACACTATTAGGTGAAGAGTGATGTGCTCTAGGTATAGTGGAAGATTGAGAATAGGAAGAATTACCGTTATTATTACCATTCAATTGGTTATGAGGGGTACTTGACTTGTTCTCCTTCAGCTTGCCTTGTGCTTCATTTCATGTGTGAGAGCGATTCTGATGGTGTCATTGTAGTCAATGGGTTGAAATACTTTCACGTCGTATTTGATGTACTCCTCCAAACCAAAGAGAAAAGTCTCCTTGCAATCCGCATCCGTCTTGCACAATTGAACACCTATCTACAAAATACGGTTAGAAAAAGACATAATGGGAGTTCCATTTTGCTTGAGGCATTGTCAATCTTCTTTCAATTGATCAAGGTACTATGGTGGCATAAAACGAGCCTTAAGCTTGTCTTGGAAGTTGACCCAAGTGAAAGACCACTCACCATTTGCTGCACGATCAAGGTGCTCAACAATATCATCTCTGCCTCTTGTCAGGCATGATACCAATTAATGGCATTGCTCGATAAATACATGGCAACAATCAAAACTTTATGTTTATTAGTTTTCTTGTTAGTTGCAAAGTAAGGATTATATTGATGCAACCAAGAATGAATCATAGAAGCATACATCTTACCATCACACTTAATGAAACTCAATTTCTCAATGACTAGATTTTTTAAGTCGTTGTCTCTACTTGTGCTACGTGACGACTCGTCAGCCTCCTTGAGTGGCTCGTTCTTCAAAGAGAGAACTTGTAGAAACAACTCTTTCATGCCTTGGTTTCGCTGCACCTCACGCTCTAGCTTTGTAGCTACCCTCTTTTCTTCAACCGCTATGTGTTGAGCTTCGCGTGCTTGCTCACGCTCTAGCTCCATAACTACCCTCATTTCTTCAGCCACTATGCATTAAGTTTTGCGTGCTTGCTCACGCTCGAGCTCCATAGATGCGCTCTGTTCTTTACGTTCTCTATCCATGGTGGTGTGTTGAGCCTTTGCTATAGCATCATCTCCATCATAGACTTGACCAAGGTCTCCATAGGATTTGGTGCAATCCATGGCATAGATGGGGATGGAGGAGGATCTGGAAACAATCATCCTAGTGTAGGGACTTCTTCTTCTCCAATTCCACTCTCATCACCTTTGCACAAAGTATCCATTCCATGTCTGGTGATGACCATGCACTGAGTACTTGGGTACTTGGGTTCTTGGGGTACTTGGGTACTGCTTGAAAATTGCATTTAAGAAGGCTTTCTCTTAACGAATCTCAACTCCTTCCTGGGGGTGCACCCCTTGACGGCCTTGCGCTCACACCAAGGTTTCTTTTTCCCACCTCACATCGATTGCCATGCCGCAATGTGCAAGGTCAGCTCTCAAAGAGTGGAAAAGAGCTGAAAAGAGGAATGATGTGAGGCTCGACAAGCCCTTCTTTTCTAAGTTACTTTCCACTCGTCAATAACACAAATTAGTGAGATTTGCACGCCCAAGTGGTCTTCGGTTCTGTGCAATCTTAAACAAGCAAAAACAATTATGTGGTTGCACAGAGCGATGAAGATGAGAGCGATGCGCGATGGACCAAGGGTGGGAGTGGCTAATAAGTCCGAGGTTGGGACACAATGATTGTTTGAGATGAAATTCAGAGAGAGAGAGAGAGAGAGAGAGAGAGAGAGAGAGAGAGAGAGAGAGAGAGAGAGAGAGAGAGAGAGAGAGAGAGAGAGAGAGAGATTCTTTAGGTTCTTTTCTTGAGTGATGATACCAAACACTACCAAAGAGCTCTGATACCAAAACCATTAAGAATATATATATGTGATCTAAAGCTAATTTAAGTTAAAGGATTGAATATACTTAGTTAATATGTACACAAGAAAAGGCATGAAAAGTAATCATTAATGCAAGTGTTGCAAAAGGAAATTAAAAAAAGGATTAAATATACCTAGTTAAAATGTACACAAGAAAATGGATGAAAAGTAATCATCAATGCAAGTGTTGCAAAAGGAAATTAAAAAGGATTAAATCTTAGTTAATATGTACACAAGAAAATGCATGAAAAGTAATCATCAATGCAAGCATTGCAAAAAGGAAAAAAAAAGGTTTTATCTTGTTTGACTTGTTCTTTCTAAATGCTCTTCATTCATGTTTCAAATGTTCCAAAGTGTATGCATACAAAAGGCACACACACCCACTTGCAACAGCTAGGTTTCCTAGGTATAGAGTAGACTTGCTATCTATTGCATAACGGTGTGCGAGCTACAATGATTAAACATGTTTGTATAGCCAAGTAGACTTGTTATCTACTATAGAATGGTGTCAATGTGTTAAGCTAACTGCCAACGGACCACACTTTAATGATTTTCTTTCTCTATACTTGGCCATTTCAAAGAGAGAAAATTAAAAGAGTGGAAAAACCAAGATTACAAAGATGGTTGGTGCGTTTTGGACCTTAGGGTGTCAAAAGGGTGAAGAAATCTTTAAAAGTGCCTATGCAATTAGGCTAAGGTGCATCTCAAGACCTTAAGGTGCCGAAAGGATGATGCAACCTTTAGAAGTGCCAATGGAGTTCTTTCCATAATCAAATGTGCTTTTACAAGACTTAGAAAAAGGGGGGGGGGGGGGGGGGTGTTCATGAATGCAAAGAGACATGGAATAGCTTCAATAAATCTTGAGAACCTCTAATTACACATGCACACACCTCTTAAGGAAGAGTGGTGGATACTTCTTAAAAGTTCAGACTTGATTGAACTCCCAAAAAGAGACCTAGTGACAATATATCAGGAATATCTCACAACAGAGAGTCGATCTTTAAAAAGGCTAATCATCGGGACTAGAAATGACGAGATCTACAACTTTCTTGTTGCATTTTTTGAATAGATAATGGAAGAGAGTGAAAGCAAAAATTACTACTACAGAGGAGGCTAATCGTAACCTGCAGAGCAAGGCTTTTTCCTCTCAAAAGGCTCACTCTTCTCTCTCTCTCTCTCTCTCTCTCTCTCTCTCTCACACACACACACACACACACACACACACACACACACACACACACACACACAATGATTTCTATAAGTACTATGCTTTGCTATGGATTTGTTTGACCCCTACGTATCTATGGTATGAGTTTCATATTTTAATCAGTTCTACTAGGTTTTGCAGCAACATATTTGATCGCTCAATTTCAAAGAAGATGATGGAGAAGTTATTTGCCATGCATGGAACTCCGTAAGTAAAAATCTCCTAAAGAGTAACATGCGCATATTTTTGAAGATTTTTGTATGTTTTTGTGGCTCTTCTACAAGGAAAGAAAAGACGGTGAAGAAGAAAGAAGATGATGCTTCTTCAAGGGAATGAGTCTATGAGTTTATGTTTCTAATCATAGAAGGCCAAAATGTTTACATGAGGAAAAAGACACCTTATTAGCATGATGATGTATCATGATTGTATTTATCTTTCTTGTAAGCTTTCATAATACAAAAAGGCCTATGGGAAGGTCGGCCATTCCAACTCTCAATGATATGTCTTTTCTCTCCCCTCCCCCCCCCCCCCCCCCCCCCCCCCCCCCCCCCCCCCCCCCCCCCTCTCTCTCTCTCTCTCTCTCTCTCTCTCTCTCTCTCTCTCTCTAAGTTTCTTTTTGTGGTTATGACCCTCTCATTTTGATTATGTTCAAGTTATGGTGGCAGACTATTTCTCCCAAATTTCATTACTTTTGCAAAAGAGTATGTGTGTGATCTTCTAGGTATTATTCTGAAGATAAAAGCACACTATACTACATGGTTTCAAGGAAAAATCTTTGCAAAGTTCTATGAAGATGCATTCAACAAATGGTTGCAATAAGGCTTGTAAATAGTTGAACACAAGCAAGGACTACAATGAGGAGAAATGCATACATCACTAACCTCATGCAAAGTTATCCAAGTGTTCACAAAGAAAGATTTTCAATTGATGAAAAGGGTAAACCATTGGCTTATAGGCTCAAGTTTCCACTTAGATGGCTGAAAGTTATGCCTTTCAAGTAAGCATATGGATTCCTCTTATGAAGGAGCTTGAGGACATTTACTACCAAGGTTTCTCAAGTATGTGAATAAGTTGTTACCCAAAGATAAGGAACTTTGTACGTATAACAATTCAAAAGAAAGATAATTTTGAGGACGTTTGCTAAGTAGTTGTTGTTAGATGATCCAACGCCCAATGTAAATGAATTGAAATATTCATATGAGTTGAATACCAAACAGGACATCAACTTAAGAATGGTTTTAATGAAGCAATTCTTTCTCTTATTCCTTCAGTAAAGTTATAATTTAAGAGTTTCATGCAAGAATTCACACTTGCGACAAAACATGTCTCTCAAGCATGACCATGTAGACTAACCATGTACTATGGAAAGGTGTGTATACTAAACATATGGAAACATGCTTACAAAAACTATATCTCTCAAGCACCGAATAGAGTAGCCACCAACTATGGAATGTTGTTGTTACTCAAATGAGGATCCACGAGCACCATGTCCCTGTTCTCCTTAAGATGACTTATACTCAAGGACAACTATGATGTAAAGACTATAGTGGTAATGTCACCAAAACTTGTTTTTTTAGTAAGATCGCCATTAAAGTTTAATAATTGAAATTCATTCTTTAATATTCCACAATATGTTTATGTAACATAGAAGAAAGTTTGAAGCAAATGTAATGGGAATGGTCATGCTGACTCTAAATGAGATTGATATTTCTAAAACATTCAAAAGTCATTAGGATTGTATCTATATTATCTAAAGCTAACTTAAGTTGAAGGGTTAAATCTACTTATCTAATCCTTACAAAGACATGTATGAAAAGTAATTATCAATATAAGTGTGGCAAAAGGAAATGAAGGAATAGATTTTGTCTTATTTAACTTGTTCATCCAAATCCTCATCATATGTGTTTCAAATGTTTCAAAGTGTACGCATACAATAGACACAAACACTTATGACAACAAGGTCTTCCAAGTATTGAGTAGATTTGCTATTTATTGCATAATGGTGTGCTAGCTATATTGATTAGACATGCTTGTGACAACCTTGCCTTCCAAGTGCAGAGTAAACTTGTTATCTATTGTGAAATGGTATCAATGTGCTAAACAAAATGCCAACGAACCTAATTCATCTTCTCTTTTATATGTGCATAGTTGAAGATGACTATGATTTCAAGGAGGTGGTAATTTCAGCAAATTTAACTTTGCTCTACATTTTCTTTCTTTATAATTGTCAATTTCAAAGAGAAAAACTAAAAAAGGTGAAAGGACCAAATTACAAAGACAGCTCTAAGGTGCATCTCGAGCTTAGGGTACCAAAAGGGTAAAGCAACCTTCAAAAGTGCCAATGCAATTAGTCTAAGGTGCATCTCAAGACCTTAAAGTGCTAATCTAAAAAGCTGGATTTTGAATGCTTTGAAAGTGTGTGGGAATGCCAACTAAAAGAGAAATATAGGTTAGCTTCAACAAAGCTTGAGAGCCCCTAATTACCACACCTCTTAACGAGGAGTGGTGAATACTCCTCAAAAGGAAAGTAGTGGGGATTAAAAGCTAAAGGAAAGGTCCAGAACTAGTTCTACTGTCAAAAGGAGATTTAGTGAGACTATTTTTGAAATATCTCATGATAGAGAGTCGATCTTTAGAAACCGCCAACTATCTAACCCAAAAACGATGAAATCTATAACTTTCATGTTGAACATTTTTTGAATAGAAAAGTGAAAGAGGGTGAAATGTGAATGCTTTGAAAGAGTGTGGGAGTTCCAGCTAAAAGAGAGAGGTAGGTTAGCTTCAACAAAGCTTGAGAGCCCCTAATTACCACACCTCTTATGGAGGAGTGGTGAATACTCCTCAAAAGGAAAGTAATGGGGATTAAAAACTAAAGGAAAGGTCTAGAACTAGCTAAACTACCAAAAGGAGATTTAGTGAGACTATTTTTGAAATATCTCACGATAGAGAGCCAATCTTTAAACGGCCAGCGATTTAAACCAAAAACGATGAGAGAACACTTTTTGAATAGAGAAGCAAAAGAGAATGAAATGTGAATTAATACTACACATGAGGTTAAGCATAACCCATAATAAAGCAAGGCTTCATCATCCTCTCAAAATTCTCACTTTTCTCTCTCTCTCTCTCTCTCTCTCTCTCTCTCTCTCTCTCTCTCTCACACACACACACACACACACACACACACACACACACACACACACACACACACAAATATCTCCGTAGCTACTATGCTCTGCTATGGCTTTCTTTGAGCTCTACGCATCTATGATATCAGTTTCATGTTTTAATCATGTATACTAGTTTTCACAATAGTGTCTTTGCTCACCAATTTCAAAGAAGACTATGGAGAAGTTACTTATCATGCATGGAACTCTATCAGTAAGACTCTTCTAAAAAGGAACATGCATATATTTTTGAAGATTTTTGTATGTTTTTGTAATTCTTCTAAGGAGGAAGAAAAGATGATGAAGATGATGGTTCTTCAAGGAGATGACTCTATGAGTCTATGTGTTTACTATAGAAGGCCAAAATTGTTGGCTTAACCAAAAAAAGGCCATTATGTGTGAGAAAAAAGGCCACTTTATTAGCATAATGATGTATCATGATTGTATATAACTTTTGTTGTAACCTTTCATAATCGGGTGAAAGCATGTATAGATGGACCGCTTTTGCCACTATATAGTATATGGTTTTTGGGGTTGAGAAAATGGGTGGTTTAGGCATTTGAAGCAGTGGGATTAAATTCAAGATTTATGGAAAAAAAGGGTTAAAATTTGATGAGTACTAAGTGAAAGCGCTTACTGGTTAATGATCACCTCAAGGTACTTTCAAGCACTTAATGCAAATATTCTCTCGAGTCTCGTCCCTCCCACTCTGTCTCGCTCGTTCCTCCCCCCTCTCTCTGTCTCACCCGCGCCATTCAGGTTTCTGATTCCCTCTTTCCTCCCTCCTTTGTGTTTCTCTGCTAGCCGAAGCAACAAGCAGCAACATCACAACAACAACAAGCAAATTCAGGAGGAGTACTTTTTGCTGGGCTGGTCATCAACTTCAGTAAAAATCCCCTGCAGTAGCAGCAACAGGTACGTGGCATCATGTAGCTTGAAGCATTCTATCTCGAATGTTGGTTGAATTTGAATGTGGCTGGTTTTCCTAGGTAGCATTTCCACGTAGCATTGATCCATGTTTTAGCATGCTTCATGCAGATGTAGAAACGTTGTATGCTTGTCTCTGAATGTGTGGCAAGATAACCAAAGGGGGCTTGGCCTAGTGGTTAAAGTGAATGGGTGGGTGCGTAAGGACCCAGGTTCAGCCCCTGGCGATATGGTCTGCCCTCTGTTGGGGAGGGTATTGCAAAAAAAAAAAAAGTGTGGCAAGATAATCATGGATTGTCACTATTAATGATGCATGTGTGAGTTTAGAATTTATTTCTGGAATGTATATGCATTGTGCACATCTAATTGATCACCCTTGTGAATGCTTTATAAAAATGCATCATCCAGTTTGAAGCATCATGCAGACTTTATCAACTGTGTGTGCATGCTTATACGAATGCATCATGCAGGTTCAAGCATGAATGCATTTAACTATTGATATTGTATCTATGTGGCATTTGTGATTTTTCAGGATGAAGAACCAGGCTACAAAAGGACCTTCAAACTCTGACAAGGGTACGCCTAGGAAGGGAAAGAGCTCTACGCAAGAGTTGCCTATCAAAACAGGTTAGATGCATCATGCATGCATTTCTAAAATTGGTTTTATATCTTGTAAAATTTCTAAATTTTTTGCACATGCATGCTACAAAAAGAACTTCCGAGTCCCCCAAGGGTACACCTAAGAAGAAAAATGTTCAGCAGGTTAGATGCAGGTATTTCCCCCATGGATTCAATTAAAGTGTTGCTTTATTAGGAAAAAGTAGTATGCACATCACTAGTAAATATCAAGTGGGTGAACCCCACTTTTTATGGGTACAGCACCATTGATAGGCTGTGTTGAAGTGGTGCACCTGCAGCACCCTTTAAAGTTGGGCAGAAACCATGGTTGCATCACTACATAGTTATGCTGATATGGTGCACCATCTCTTAAAAGTGATATTGGATCACTTTAAAGTGCTGGGCAGCACTAAAAAGAGGTAAGGCTCTAGTAAAAACTGGTGATACAATGGGTGCATCACTTTCCATTGGAAAACCCTAACTATTTTGTGGTGAAGCATCACTTTTAAGCGAAGCATCACGATGGTGCACCACTTTTCAGTGGTTCTACACACTTTTAAGGTACCGAATAACGTTCTAATTAAGAAGCACCACTTTATAGTTGTGTTGACCACTATAAAGTGGTTTGAACGTTGTTCGGTACCTTAAAAGTGTGTAGAACCACTGAAAAGTGAGCATTTCCAGTGAAATTTCTAAAGAAGTGGGCCTTTGGCTCGACTACATTTTCTGCATCAACGGCTGATGCAACAGTTATTTCTAACATGAAGGCTAATGCTGCTGAAAAGTTAAAAGAGAAGCAGCAATGTCTCGAAGCAATAAAAATTGCTTTAGATCAATCAAAGACAAAGAGAGATGATCAGGTTGGTTTGATGCGAGGCACCGCCAAGATCGTAGAGAGACTAAACAAGGATACGGAGGAACTCAAGTTGCATAAGGCTGGGCTTGTACCAAACGAGGAAGCAATGGCAAAGCTTGAGACCTTGATTCAAATAAAAAAGGAGGCTCTCAAAGACATGGGACTTGATATTGAAGTGCACAATCTCGATAACCTAGGTGAAGAGGCAGCACAATTACAGGTATGTAAGCTTGATTGATTCAGCCTAATAGTAGTTGATATTACTTAAAAGTGGTTAAACTCTAATTAGAAAAAAATGGTTAGAGACCATTTTATATGGTAAAAGACCACTTAAATGTGTTTATATAACACTCTTAAGTGGTACCACATAAAGTGATGAAGACTCTTGAAAGTAATGCACAAACACTTATACTGTTTTATAAAGTACGTAGTGCTATTTTTTTACAGGTCAGCATGACACTTTGTTATGGGAAGTAGAAGTGGCGACAGGGCATCTTCGATTTGTGGAAACGATTATCAATTTGTTCAGGTCAAGAATGCCTATCCTTCCTGTCAGGCCGCCTATTCATTTGGGATCGGATAATAGCAGTGTGCAGTTAGGTGATTGTGTTGCTTGTGGGATGTCTATCATGCAGACTGTTGTTACTGGTGTCTACATGCTACGGTGTCAACATCCGTATCACCCACTTTTCTTTGTAACTTCCTGTAAGTCTGTCGGCTAGTGTCTATTTCATGGATGTGAGGAACCTTTAAAAGATGCTTTGAAGCTGCTGGCACCTGGAGAGGCAAACATGGATGAGCATGTTGGTACAGGTAATCGATGCTTTTATACCTTATGATATGAAGCTGATTGTAGATTCATTTCTTGACCATTTTGTTTCTTTTCTCCATGTAATTACAAAGAAAGATCTAATGGAAGGCATCTTTGGATCTCCTATTGATGAAATTGGTAATATTCTGTGGAACATTCTTCTCTTTGAATGTTCACATAACTTAATATTGAGTATTATTACATTGTCTTTTATGTAGCACACTCCCAAGGTGGGTCATTACGCAAGCCCAATATTGATAGCATGTGTGGTGGGTGCGGGGATAAGAATGCATCCCAGAAACAAGCAGGTGAAGACACTCCGGACCAACAAAAGGCAGAAAAAAGGGCTAAAAAAAGAGCAGGATAGTGGGAGCTCAAGGTGACGCATCCAAGGAGTCAGCCGAGGTGCCTCTGAAGCCAGAACCTGCAATGAACAAGGACGTAGAGGACGCTAAAAAATCATCTGAGAAGCCAATTGAAAAGGATACAACAGTGAACTTGTCTGATAAGGACGCGGATCTTCTTATTTCAGATGTTTGTGCAGAGATTTTGGGGCGTAGGAAAAAGAGGAGCAACACTGAAGAGCGCGCCACACCAAAGAAAAAAGCTAAGGTTGCATCCGAGCCTCCGGAGCCTACTCTAGGAGGTAAACAATCCAAGGAGCCTTCATCTGCTTAGAAAAAGATCAACCTCCAAGCACCCAACCTTAAACCTCCCAAACCAAAGTCCCGCAAGAAACTTCTGTAGCCCCTATTAATCTTTTGTGCTTTGTAACCTCTTTGTAATTTTGTCTTTGTACCCTCATTTTGATGATAATGAAATGACGGCTTTATTTTTTGTTCACTAGTTGTTTATTGCTCATTGATTGTCTATTTATTGTACTCATATTGTTCATTGACTGTCTATTTATTGTACTCGTATTGTTCTTTCCGACATCATCATGAGCATCTTCAAGTAGAGCTTATTTTTTCTCGAGTGTCTCCTCCCAAGTGGATTGTTGCCATAGAACTTCAGGAAATTAATGAAATGGAAATCAATAGCCTGGAAGGTATACTTTTCAAGTGTATTTTAAAAAGGTTAATATGTCAGTCTGATTGAGGTTTTTAAGGCATGGTACTTGTCTATGGCAGAACTTAGCTGGATTGGAGATGTTCAAGAACCAGATGAGAAGGTTGAAGACATAGCAGCTAAGTAGGATGCAGAGCAGGATGTAGATGTAACACCAGATAAAGTAGAGGAAGACCAGGAACTAGCAATTTGCCCTGAAATTGAGGAGATTTCGCCAAGCTGCCCTGGATGGGGATATCTTGTTTCAAATTTCTACAAGATCAAAAAGCTCATCATCCTTGATCTCGATGGACTATTCGTGAAACGAGATGTAAGCAAACGTGATCCAAAGACTGGACAACTTAAACACCCTCCACGTCCAGCTTCCGACAGAGTTAAACTAAAAAGAGTGGACGAGAAGTTGTGGATCTACTATCGTAGAGATGTTGAGCAATTTGTTTGGGATTTGAGGCAAATAGAAGATGCAATGATTTGGAGCACTTGTACTGCTGCTAACATTGAGCTAATCCTCAGTACATGTTGGCCAGACATATGGGAACATAGGACTTATTACTTTAGGGATCTCTTCTCAAACTGGCAATGTGAGAAGTGGTCGTATTTTGAAGAGATTGCTCGAGCTCCAAGAGACCTTGCAGGTGAACCTGTGTCTTTCAAGCCCCTTTACCACGTCTGGAACAAGTTTCCAGAATATGACTCCTCTCGAACATTGCTGGTAGATGACTCCAGATATAAAAAGATGCGTAATGTTTGGGACAACTGTATATGTCCACCCACCTTTGATCCTCTTGATGAAGACCAAGACCCTGATTACCTCACAAGCACACTGTTGACATGGCTGTGCAGATGGGCACTAACCCCCAATTCCCTGGAGTATACAAAGGCAAACCCCATCAGCAATCCCAAAGATGAACTTTCGAGTCTAGTCTTTGAGCACTTTGTTATAAATGGGATCTGTAATTTAAGAAACGTTATATATTGTACATTCTTGGTGGATATGTATACGTTTCAAGATAATTGTTGTAATATACTTTTTGTAATATACAGAAGTTCTGGCACTTTACATGTCTCTACACTTCTGAATGTCTCAGAATCACTTTTTAGTGGTGCTAAACCCCTAAAACGTGGTTAAATTTTTATTGTGTTATTGCAACAGTTTTTTTGGAACTGCAACACCATTTAATGGTGATGTTCGGGGGGGAGTGGTGAAGCATTCTTAACCACTTTTTAGTGGTGCTAAACCACTTTAGCACTACTAAAAAGTGGTAAATTTTTATTGAGTTTTTCTGGAACCGCAACACTTTTTAATGGTGATGTTTGGGGGGGGGGGAGGGGGGAGTGGTGAAGCATTCTCAAAAACCAACATGTCAATTCCATTGTACGTTTACACCAATTCCATCTTGTTCAATCTTTCACTAGATGATATAAAATCAGATTTGATTTACAATTCAAAGGGCATGCTATTGTATATTGCCTCATTGGAAAGTTCGAACACTTCTTCTATGCCATCGAGCACTACAGGCTCCATAGGGAACTTTATTGCCCTTATCAAGTGGGAATATATGAAAACTACTGGCTTGTTATCCCACAGCTCATACAAGTTTGCTTGTAGGGATTTATACCAATGGCCCGTGACCATATAAGTATGCTTCTCTATCTTGTTGCCCCATGCATCAATTTGCTCGTTAGTTGTTAGGCCCTTAGCTACTACACATTTCAAAATGTAGAAGCCAACAGCCTCCTCATTATTCTCTTCAGAAGTGATAGCAAAATTGTCTCCAGGTGTGAGAGCATCGCTTAAGGAGTCATAATGACCTGCATAAGTGGCACCATGGAACTCCTCATCGTCCGAGTCTCCATATGACTGGGAATCATTAGCAAGTGGCTCCAAAGTGTGATATTGCCACGTCTCCACATGTGATCTATTCATACACTTTCTCCAATGGCCAAGCTTGCAATTGCTCATGAGTTAGAGCCCTTTTAATGATAGCCCCAGCCCCATCATGTTCCCCCTTTCCATGTCCTGAGCAAAAAAATTTCCAATTCATTTCCATGCCAGTAAGGCTCCAATATCTAGCAACAAAGTAAAACGGTGGCTTTGCTTTAAATTGTGAAGTTGTGCCATCTGACCAAACCCAATGTTTTTTAAAGCTTAGCCCTTGATCTCTCAACCATTGAGCATGTAAGAGAAAAGCATGCTGCACAAATAAGGTGTCATGTTGTTTATCATCTGAGACAAAAAAGTGCATGGTCTTCTTTATTGCACCTGATGCGATGCGGAAATAAGTAATCAGGACAAAGATAGTGACCTGCTTAGTGTACCAATGCATTGACTGGATCTCATTTTGCTCCTTGAAGGAGTAGTTCTCTGCAAAGTCAATGACAGAGACAACCACATCATCTGGAAACAAAGAAATGCAGTCCTTGAAATGTTGTGCTTGCCACCTAAAGATAAAATTGTGAGTGACATACTTCTTCAAGTGGTCTTGGTAGCATTTTCTTGTGGACAATGTCTTTCAGAGTGCTCTTTCTAGCTTCATTGTTTAATCCAGTAGCACCCACTATATTTTCAAAAAACTTCACAGATAGTTGCTTACTCTGCTCAACTTCTTCTCTTGGACAGATCTGAATATTACCTACACCACATGCATTGCATGTTCCCAGTAAGCATTGGTAGCTATGGAAACTATGTTCTGCAAGTATAGGGCAGAGTATAGACTCCAACAGTGAAGTGGTACTCATACTTGCATTTTTGTATGCAAGACATCCATGGTTGACAACTTCATCATGATGAAGGCTTATAGGACAGCTGCACATGCAGCAAGAACCATGAAGATCAAAACTTCGAGTCCGCATGTGATTTACTGCCTCTTTAAGGAAAATCATTTGTACATGCACAATACAACAACAGGTGTAGCGATCCCTCAATTTTCGGACAAAGAACGGTTTCATAGACTCAAAGCAACGTTGCGAAATCTGAATATCTGCATACTTTGTCTTGAATCTTAAATAAAGCTCCACCTGCAATATACATGTATACAAATGTTAAAAATAAACTTAGCATTCAAAACTGGTTAAATTGTTTCAAAACATTAAAAAGTGATTCTATATCACTAAAAACTGGTGTGCACCACTAAAAACTAGTAATGAATATTAAGAGGTAGAATATTAAGAGGTTGTGTGAGGACAACTTAATAGTGGTGAGAAACTGCATTCAACGTAGCTAAAACGTGGTTTGGCACGACTTAAAAGTGAATTCAAACCACTTGACGGTGATGAACCACCAATAAAAAATGGTGTGCACTGCTTGAATATGCTGGGCAACGATTAAAAAGTGGTGATTAAGGACATGAAAGTTCTGGGGAAGTTCAGAACTAACACTTAAAAAGTAGCTGGGAGGGACAAAATACTAGGCGACAGACCAACATTAGCACTAGATAGTAGTCCAACACAACTTGAAAGTGGAGGAGCTCTTGTGAAAAGTGTTTGATGACCATTTAGAGTGGTGAGCGACTAGTTCAAAGTGGTCAGTTACCAATTAAAATCTAGCACTTAAAAAGTAGCTGGGAGGGACAAAATACTAGGCGACAGACCAACATCAGAATTAGATAGTGGTCCAACACAACTTGGAAGTGGAGGAGCTCTTGTGAAAAGTGCTTGATGACCACTTGAGAGTGGTGAGCAACTAGCTCAAAGTGGACAGTCACCACTTGAACGCGGATTCTGGTCACTTGAATGCAGTTTCTGACCACTTGAAAGCGGGAACTTGCCGCTTGATTGCAGTGACAAGGTTTTAGCTACCACTTGAAAGTGGTGTCTTGCCACTTGGGAGTGGTGCCTCATCACTTGCATGGAGTGATGACTGACGTAGTGACTTAGCACATGAAAGTGGTGTCTCACCACTTGACGACCACTTGAAATTAGTGAGCAACTACTTCAAAGTGGGCAGTCACCACTTGAACGCTGATTCTGGTCACTTGAATGCGGTGTCTGGCCACTTAAAAGCGGGAGCTTGCCGCTTAATTGCAGTGACAAGGTTTAAGCTACCACTTGAAAGTGGTATCTCACCACTTGATGACCACTTGAGAATGGTGAGCAACTAGTTCAAAGTGGGCAGTCACCACTTGAACGTGGATTCTGGTCATTGGAATGCAGTGTTTGGCCACTTGAGAGTGGTGTCTCACCACTTGGGAGTGGTGTCTCACCACTTGCATGGAGTGATGACTAACGTAGTGACTTTGCACATGAAAGTGGTGTCTCACCACTTGATGACCACTTGAGAGTGGTGAGAAAGTAGTTCAAAGTGGGCAGTCACCACTTTAACGCGTTTTCTGGTCACTTGAATGCGGTGTCTGGCCACTTGAAAGCGGGAACTTTCTGCTTGATTGCAGTGACAAGGTTTTAGTTACTACTTGAAAGTGGTGTCACACCACTTGGGAGTGGTGCCTCACCACTTGCATGGAGTGATGGACTGACGTAGTGACTTAGCACATGAAAGTGGCTTCTCATCACTTGAATGCGGTCAGACACCACGTGAAAGTGGTTTTTATACGTGTAAGTGTTGTGTGCACCGCTTCATTGTGGTGTGACAACACTTATAAGTGTTTACTGACAAAATGTGTTCAAACTCCACTAATATGGTTTTGGTTACCATCATAAGGTGGTGGGCACCATTCGTGCAGCAACAGTAAAAAGTCTATGGCACTACTATAACTGTTGCACCATGACTAAAAGCTGCTACATCACTTGGAAAAAGTGAGCTGCACCACCAAAAACGTTTGCACCTATAACACCCCTACTAGTTTGTAAAACACGTCTGTTAGCATTGGATAAACAAGACTTTTTAGTGGGTGAACACCACTTTGTAGGATTTACGGTGAAGCGTTGGTGCATTTCTAGTAAAAACTGTTTCTTAAACATTAAAACGTGCTGCAAAACATTAAAAACTGGTTCAAACACACTAAAAAGTGGCGTGGAAACACAAGTAAAAGTGCTTCAAAAACATTTAGAACTATTGATCAAATTTTAGAAGTGGTTCAGATACAATTAGAGACCAGTATAGTAATGTTTCACCACTTTTTAATGTTGTAGCACCACTAGAAAGTGGTGCAAAACACCAAAACAAGCTGTAGCACTAATAAAAAGAAGTATAGAAACATAATGATGTGGCAGTAATGAGTTGTAGCACCAATAAAAAGTGGTATAGAAACATAATGTTGTAGCAGGAATATGAGTTGTAGCACCAATAAAAAGTGCTAAAAAAATATATCAATTACCTGGGCTCCTCAAGAAGGTGGATTGGATGCTTTACATATGAACATCTAGCTAGTCTCTTGCTGCAAACATCTTTCTTGTTGGGGGACACCCTCGTCTCATCCGTCCAAAATTGAAAGACTATGTCTTTAACAGTTTGAGTGATGTGAGTTCTCCGTGCATCATCTCTATGACACGCAGATGCAGGGAACGAACCATCGGATTCACTTGACACTATTAAGTGATGTTTGGCTGAATATAAGTTTCTTTCGTGGATCCCCATAAGCTTGGCAGCTTGCGGTATGCTCATGTCAGTGTTTTGCTCCTTGCTTCCACCATTCACCAACATCAACATTGCTGATTTCTTCACAAAAAACTCGTCTGAAGATCTTGGGACCTTCACATGATTCAAAGTGTTGCGGATGTTTCTCAGCGTAATTGCTTCCAACTCTTTGGATTTACTCTGCATAGTAAGGAAGCAAGGATGTTGAAGAAGTTCATCAAAGATTTCCTTCCTACCACTTGCATCCATTCCCACGGTTAATGTATCAAAGTGTTGTACCATAGATTGACATATCCTTCGTTTCTTTCTTTCATCCATCTCCCCCGTATTGCTTTCCTCACAAAGTTGACCGTTGCCTTACGTTGCTTTCGTTATGAGTAGCCCAATATTCCCTCATTAGTTTTCTACGCTGAAGTTGAGCTTCTCTACTCAATGACGATGAGCCGATAGACTCTTCACTGTGCTCCATTGTTGCAGTACTTTCAAAGGATTGCTCTACAAGAAATACAATACAAATCATAACTACACGCTATACTTTTAATTAATACATGGCACTTCTTGCACTAATTAGCAAGATACTAACAAAGCATAATAAGTGTTTACATACCTCAAGAATCATCAAGTAGAAGAGGAACCTATAGAGATAGAGTTCGTGAGAGAGAGAGAAAGAGTGTTGAGAGAGAGAGAGAGATGAGCGTGAGCTTAGACACAAGAGGAGCCATGGTTAGAGAGAGAAATAGAGAGAGAGAGGGGGGGCTGAGCGATACAGAAAGCTCAGCAAGAGCTCTATGAGAGAGAGACAGAGAGGAGCTAGATAGAGCTCCAAGAGAGATCTCAGAGATAAAGAAAACTCAAAGCAGAGAGAAAGCTCAGACAGGTTGTAGCGGGAAAGAAGAGGCGGACAATAATCCAACATTCAACAGTAAATTACATTTAGTTTCATTAATTGTGGTACGTTAGGAAACTTAATTGACGTACCTTAGGAGAGTGATATTCTTTTTGAGATTTGAAGCACTTTTAAAACACCCACTTTTAAGCGCAAAAAAACAACGTCCTTGACATTACTTTCCAGGCCACCTATACATGCTTTCACCCAATACAAAAAGCTCTATGGGGAGGTCTGCCATTCCGACCCTTAATGCTCTCTCTCTCTCTCTCTCTCTCTCTCTTTCTTTTTATGGTTATGAGATTATGTTATGAATCTCTTATTTTGATCATGATCAAGTTATGATGGCACCCAACTTTTGGTATAAGCATTTACAACTAAGTTTGAGCGCGTTTGCTCCTCATTTGCACATATGTCTTATGATAGACTTTGGAATTGTCTATTGCTACCAATATCTTTAGTTGGCAGACAAAGTGCATTGGCATTTGCATAGAACCCAATATTCTCACATAAAGCACATTGAGATGCATTACGATCATGTTACGAAGAGACTCTGTAAAAGGGGTAAATTTGACTTATGTGTCAATGAGGACAACCCTATTGATCTTTTCATAGAGCCTTTGCTTTGTGAGAAGTTTTGCCTATTGATCTTTTCATAGAGCCTTTGCTTTGTGAGAAGTTTTGCAATCTGCAATTTTTATACATTACTCTCCTTTGTGGATTGATCACACTCTATACGGTCTATGACTTCCCTGTATATGAGTGTCAGCTCATGTTTATTGCACCACTTCTAAAAGACTTTGTTACCATCTTATGGTAGTGAGATGTAAGCATAGTTAGGATATACGATCGTCATTGTAGAGCTAGTTGTTACCTCTTTATTAATATACTATGTAAGACAACTATGTGTGCATCCTACAACCCCATTTTCAACAAAGTCAAGACTTGCAAAAAGTCGTGTACATAAGGAGCTTTAAACGTCATAATGCGTCGTCCCCCCCCCCCCCCCCCCCCCCCCCAACAACAAAACAAACACGCGCATACACACACACACAATGTAAACTTTCTTTTTAGGCTTTAGCCCAGGGATGCATATGATGTTCATTAGACGCACATCCTTTTGTGCAAAATTGTTTCTTAGTAAGGCACAATGTTCAATTTTCAAAATCATATCCATGCATGTACTTTGGTAAAAAAAAAATTTAGGTAATCAAAAGTGTTCGTTTTGGGGACCTACTGGGTCTATCGTGCTGCAATGTACTAAGTTGTAATGCAAGTTAGTCTTTTAGGTAATCAAAAGTGTTCGTTTTGGGGACCTACTACTGGGTCTATCGTGCTGCAATTAATTAATTAGCGATATAGATTCCTTGCGAATCCACCAAATCAAAAGCAAAACTTGAAGGTTGTCGCCATCGTCGTCCCTGCGTATCTCTAGCTACCATCGCCATGGTTTCCTCACGCAGACCTACCTTCCTCTCACTTGCAAGGCTAGCAGCGATCGCATTCAAACTATTTCTCCATTGCCCGTCATGTCCATCTCCCTCTCTCTTTCTCTCCACCAGGCAAAAACTGACATTCGCGCAGGTGACGAATGTCTCTACACTGCTGCAGAGATTGCATGCATGGCTACTCTTGACTGGGCAGAGTGAGAGAGAGAGGGAGAGGGAGAGAGAGACAGACCATGAGCTCATGATCTCGTATCGCTGTCTGCATTTGAGAGGTCCTGACCTCCTTGACGCCTTGCCTATGCCTGGCGCATCGCCCTCACCAAAAATCCCCCCCTCGCTCAAGGCAATCCTGACGCACGGCACGGCAAACCCCACCCCCCCCCCCCCCCCCCCCTCTCTCTCTCTCTCTCTCTCTCCTCCACGTGATAGCTGCACCTTTTCCCCCTCCAAGTTGTTTAAGAATCTTAGTAGATACCCTCTAATTTGACATGCTTGCAAAATTAGAGTCACATACTGAGGTGTATCAAAGTGTTTGCAATCTTCTTGTGTGGCTGCCATGGAGCAAAATGAAATAATAGTCTTGGTCTTTGAGTACCACATATCAACATTGCTATTTGGGACACTCCCTGAGTGCAATTCACATTCCTCAGAGGGGTTACTCCTCCTATGCTTGATGTGACACACAAAGCAGAAACTTAAAGGTGCTAAAGAGTTATGACGACGACACAAGCCTATCGTCGTCGTGTATCACAACAAGTTTTAGATAAATTTCTCGTTATAATTCCCACATTGCATACTACGACAACATCATGAGTTGTTGCGAGGGAGGAAGTGCATGCCTAGCTAAGTGCGATTGGAAATCGAGGAGTGTCGGTCGTGGGTGGGGACCGGCCCTCCTCTGCTCCCAATCGCACCTAACTAGGCATGGAGTCTCTTTCGAATAGTGGCTCATGATGTTGAACTAAAAAATCATAAGAAAAGGGCTCCTTTCTCACGTTGGAAAACGTCATGAACTTGTCATTACATGGGCTCGTTGTAAATGCGTTTTTAAAATTCCATCGTAAGAGTGTCCTACGAAAAGCCCCCACCTTTGGCCACGAACTGGCCTATTCTACACTACATAGTATAATTCTTGAGGGCTTGACATCGTGTGACTTGTCTATCGCTAGCTAGCTACAACATATATAGGGGTATCTATTCTACTCTATAAGGGAAAGCCCTTTTTAGGCTCGACACATGGTGTAGGAAGGAGGCTCCGAGCAAAGACGCCCATCTTGCATGAGCCGAAATTAGGAAAGGAGACGCCGCGGAAGGAGATTCTGGGGAAGGAAGTGCCAGGTGGCAGCATCTCACTTCTTCGGCAATTACAGATGGGATGCGCAAAAATCGCTCGAGGTACCAAGGCATTTGCTAAGGGTCAGGGTGGTTCGTGGAGTTGAGAGGAGAAGCGCAGGGCACTTGCCAACTCAGCCCACTACGCAAAAGACTAATTGCCTGCGAAATTGTCAGCTCACACTGTGTCGCATGCTCCTTTCAAAATTCAAACAGTGTGAAGGTAACGGACTTGCATGCCAGTGATATAGTAGTACTACTCTGGCAAATTTGAATCTTGAGAGCTTCAACCTTCGTCTTGCAACAACCAAGGCACTACCAGGTGGAAGTGACAGGTGCTACTGTGCAGACAGGCTGATGCAAGTCTTGCCTTCGCTTTCACCATAACCATCTCTCTCTCTCTCTCTCTCTCTCTCTCTTTTTCTCCAGGTCATGCAGATAGTAGGTATATTGGGCTTGCAACGTGCATGTATGCAACCTTCCTTCCCATAGACTTGCATGCATACTCAAGCTTCATCTCATGTTGTCTCTTACGTTGCCTTTGCTAATTAAATATATTTTTTCTTAGCTCTAATGTGTATAAGCGCCAATCAGCTTGCAGTGTAAGCAAGCTTCACGGAGAGGAATACTTATACACCTTGTAGCGCCCTTGGAAAATGCAGTAAGTGCCATTAATATGCCAAGTGCCAACTAGTAACTTTGTGGTACACTTTGTAGTTTGGCAGTAGCTGAAATATTTAGTTTTTCGAGCAGATATTGGTGGTAGTCTTTGTAGGCTGGCAGTACTCGCTTAGTGGATCTCACAGACATGGCGAGCCATAAAGAGTTGCAACCTTAATGTAGAAAAGGATAGAGGTTGTTGGAATATAAGTAGACCTTTGGATGTAGATTCAAAATGAATTAGGCAATTAGCTGAGATGAGGAGTCGTGTTCAAAAAGGCTCGATGGCAAGCAATAAAAAATAGTCAGCAATGGTTGCACAGATAGCTAGCATCTACGCAAGGGCAGCAAGCGGGGTGGGTGATTGGGCTGAGGACCGAGGTCATGTAGCGATCCAATCAATAGGCTACAAGACGAGTGGGTGCATGTCGACGTGGCTTGCATTAGGCGACAGGCTTACTCATGAGGTTGAGCTCAGCAATGTTGTCTGAACTATTTTGAGCAGCATTCGGTTGTCAACGCTACGATCGTGGATGTTGGTCACAACACCCGGAAGTTGACAACGTGGTCGATGCTTAACTGTGAGGGTGGTAACCGTGGTAGGGTAGGCAAATATTATGGGTCACAACATTTATTATAATATTCTATAATAAAATATTATGGATCACAACATTTATTATTCTAAAATAGAGGTTTTTACACAAGAGCTTTAGGTTTTCTCACCTCTTTTGTTTTAACTCCTTGCTTTTGCCCTACTCGAATGTTGTGATCTCTCCTTCTATGATTCCTACTTCAAGCAAAACCCCTACTCTAAATTTACTCTTCCTCTTACAGTGTTATGCAGTGACCTAATCCTACCCTCTTTGCTCCAAACTACAACAAGTAAACGTTTTATGTGTTCCCCGAGCCACCTAAGGCTGATGACTCGAGTGCTCGGGAAGTCTTTTGGGCGTGTCAGCTTCACCATAAAGTTGAATGCAAACTTGCAACCAATGTATGCAAGGAGCATCTGGTGGTTGAGATTGAAGATCGATTTGATGGAGGCATAACTACAATCTTTAAGAGCTAAGATGTCTTTCCAAAGATGAAGCTCTTCTTATAATTACAAAGAGGCAGAGTTGACGAATAAAGTGCTTGGGCACCTGCTCAAGCTGGTGCTACTACATTCGCAAGGAAAGGGCCACCAGAAGGCAGTAGTGTTGGTGCAGTTGAGGACAATTGAAGCCAAGGGACAAAAGAGATGTGTTACTAGACTACTGAGTAGCCTCTCTTAGTTTTGGTACCAAACCCAACATCTCTTCTTCTCCTCCTCCTCCTCCTCCTCCTCCTCCTCCTCCTCTCTCTCTCTCTCTCTCTCTTCTTTGTGCGTTTACAAAAGGCCAATAATATCTCTTAAGGAGTATATCTAGATGAATGGCTATGAGTAGCTACAAATAGAGACCAAATTGCACTGTCAAATCTTGAAGGGAGAAAACATAGCGCCTAAAAAACACCATGGTGGCTTAGAGAGCATCAAGAAGGGAAAAATGGTATGTAGAAGGTCAAGGTGCAACCCAAGGCAAAGCTGTTGGATGGGTCTATCTCTATAAGAATATTTGCCTAGGCTATGGGCTTTCTAAATGCATAAAAGTTGTGATGTAAGATGATCCCTTTTTCAAGGTTTTAAGTGCCCCTCGTCTCTTTTCTTGGTAAGTTTTTTTCACGTAGTAATCTTATAGGTCAACTTGAGATCAAAAGAGTACTAACATGGCTGAACAAAAAGTGAAATGGTGCATTCAAAACAATTGGGCATCACATTTTACATTTGTGATGGAGCAATGTGACACCATTTGTTCCTTGACTCATAATTTGGAATGCTTGGGGCTGGACTAGAGAAAGAGGTTTTGTTAATGTGGCTAAGGTGAATGGGACACTAAAACAAAATTAGTAAATGAGTAAGATCGCTCGCACATAAGAAGTTGTCAACCCTAACTTCAACACTAATACCTCCCCACATAAAGCGGAAGAGAGGTTTTTGGGAGGACAGACTCATGTAGAAATTTTATTTTTTTTTTAGCAAAACTCACAACGGTGAGTGGATTATATTGACAAACCCAAAAAATCTTAATGGTAGCACTATGAATGTAGATTTGTGATGTAGCACTATTAATAATGTTGTGTCTAGATAGAGCTCCATAGTTAGTTTACCAAGTACATGACAGCTTTACTTAGTTCAACCAATAATAAAACAATATCTACTAATGGATATGGATTTATTTTTGGGAGTTTGAGTTTATTTGTGGGAGAATGCAATCTACACAATTTTCAGATTTAAATAAATATCATGTTTTCTTACTTGGGACTATGATTATGCAAGGTATTTTGTGTGTGTGTGTGTGTGTGTGTGTGTGTGTGCGTGCGCGCATGCATGCATTGGAGAGAGAGAGAGAGAGAGAGAGAGAGAGAGAGAGAGAGAGAGAGAGAACTAGGATAGCAATCTACCATGCTTGGGTGGTAAAAGTCTTAAACTCAAGACTTGAGCTCTAGAGAGAACTATGATAATCAGAGTAGAGTCCTCGCCGAGTCTCTTTGGATTTGATGCCCATATAAGAATGATATTGTATTGGTATGATATATAGCATATATCCCCCCCCTCCCCCACCCACACACACACCACCACCACCACCACCACCAACAACACACATACCAAAAGTCATAGTAATGTCTTTTAGAGGGCTAACATGACCTATGTGATACAAACGAGAGAGAGAGAGAGAGAGAGAGAGAGAGAGGTGGGGGCGGTGGGGATGACAACAAGGGAGAGACAGAGACAACATGATGTGTGTCGTGGGGAGATATATAAAGATAAACACACATACACACACGCAAATATATATATATATACACACACACACACACACACACACACACACACAAACACACACACATATATACATATATGTATACATATACACTTAGGTACTTACATACATAGAGACATTCAAAACCGAGAACAGAGAAATGAGAGAGATATAGTGTGAGTGTTTATATGTGTGCTTATGAGTGATCTTGAGAAACTGTATAAGAATGGTCATTCGAAACCATTGGGAAGAGCGAGCAAGACCCGCCTATGGCGGGTCGCATGAGTACTCTATTATGGAAGCCGAAGTGGTTGCAAGTGGAGTTGGTAGACAACGTGAGCCGAGGAAATCGCGAGGGTGCCAAAACCCAAGAGCTTGGAGGAGACAGTGGGAGGTAAACAGGCAGCCATAGGCTTTGTGAAAGACAAACAAGCTAAGAGAGAGAGAGATTGGTAGACAACGTGAGCCAAGGAAATCGCAAGGGTGCCAAAACCCAGGATCTTGGAGGAGACAGTGGGAGGTAAGCAAGCAGCCAGAGGCTTGGTGAAAGACAAACAACCACAGAGAGAGAGAGAGAGAGAGAGAGAGAGAGAGAGAGAGAGAGAGAGAGAGAGCATGGACAATAACAAATACGAGCTGTCAACTCCATTGCTGCTATGGTACACTACAGTTAATGAGAGGGAGAGGGATGTAGCATTGGACAATAGCAAGTATGAGCTGTGAACTGGTAATTCTCTCTCTCTCTCTCTCTCTCTCTCTCTCTCTTTCTCTCTCTCTCTCTCTCTCTCTCTCTCTCTCTCTGCTATGGATTGGTAGGCATGCTATAAATAGGTGGATGGCCCCAACACAAGTGCAACATGTGCACTTGCTTCACAAATCTCCAATAGCCATTTGGAGCTAACACATGGCACTATAATCCCAAGAGAGGCTTCCATAAGCCCGCTCCCATGCCTTTGGAGCATTAGGAGTTGAACACAACAATTGAAATGTTAGGAAGTGAGGAGAGAGAGAGAGAGAGAGAGAGAGAGAGAGAGAGAGAGAGAGAGATGATATCCAAAAGCAAACGAATTCTTAATGAAATCAAGATTCAATAATCAAGGGATGATGGAAGACATGTTAACTGTCGATCAATAGTTAAGGGATGATGGAAGAGACGAAGCTCTGGTTAATATGTATACCAACAATTTTTTGCCATGCTTTCAATGGAGAATGCTCCCATTTGGATTGCTAAGAAGTTCTACCCTATTTTTCTTAAATGCAAAACCAAGACCTCTCTTGAAATAGGACCACCTATACTTGCAATTTAAATGCATGTAACTTTACTCAGGACGTTGAATAGCACAAGTGCAAGTTACTATCCCTTGGAAGAAAGGAAACAACAAGAAGAAGGTGGATTTGTCAATTTGTATGGAAAATACATGTGTATCGCTATCAACTACCTACAAGAATTTAATTCAGGCTTTGTATAAAAATGTCATGAAGCAAGACTAGAGAAATTCCCTTTTGCTTAACGTAAGGCAGTTGGTGGTCTTTTCAAGCATAGGGAGAACGTGATGTGTGTCGTGGGAGATGTATAAAGACACACATACACGTACATATACATCTATACATACACACACACACACACCACGGTATGTGCACACCACATATACATACTTACATGCATTCATAAATACAATAGAGACATTCAAAAGCGAAAATAGAAACACTTCAAGACTAGATATAGTGTGATTGTTTCTAGGTGTGCTCTTTAGTAAGTTAAGAGGCTGTATATTATTGGTATGTTGGTAAGAGCGAGCGAGACCCGCCCTAGGCGGGTCGCATGAGCTCGTGTATGCCTTAAGGCTTATAACACCTACACCTACACCTGCTCATCGGCTGCAAGCCTTCTGCCTAGTCTGGGCCTCCCTCCAGCCACTGAAGGAATATCCACGGACTCTCCCTCGACAAGTTTTCCTCCTTGGAGTGAAAATTTACAAAGAGGACATGATGCGTTAATTTTGAGCCACTGGTCTACGCATTCCACATGAAAATGGTGGGAGCATGGTAGCCCTCTCAATTCGGCGTTGTCCCTGTACATTCCAAGGCATATACAACAAGCCTGTAATTTTACACACAAAACACTTTATATTCAGTTTTAACTTCCTCTCAAAAACACTTTATGCATCATCATGGACGTTCCGCACGCGTTATACCCGCCGGTGCTGCCTCCCTCCACGCATGCGCAACTATCTCAGGCTTCATGTTACCACTTTTCTTGTATTGTGTGTGTGTGTGTGCGAGAGAGAGAGAGAGAGAGAGAGAGAGAGAGAGTGTAGTAGCCCTTACCGCGTCATCACCAGAGATAACATGTTCAAATTGAGTGCCAGCTCCGATGAGGCCACCTTCAGTGGAGCAGTCGGTGTCGTCGACATCATTATAGGAGGAGGCGGGGAGCCCTTCTAATTCCAGGTGCCTGTTCATACGCTTGCTCCTGAAGCGGACGATGGGCAGGGCAGCAACAGTGTCATCCGAGGCTCCCCTGCCCTCATCCCACCCCGTCCCCATCCTATTCAAGCCATCTCCAATGCCCAGCAACGAAATAAGGCAGGGCAGGCAGCAGCACACGGCAGCACACACCACAAACGGCATGGCATAGCTCATGCAACTCATTGCCAGAAATGCCACACAGAGCCTACAAAATTTATAACCATCTCTCTCTGTCTCTCTCTCTCACGAAATTGCGAACACCTCAAGTCTCTCTTTCTCACCTGTAGAGCTTGGGGCTTTCTTGAGCAGCTGAGGGCCGGCCAAACACCCACACGGTCCCAAGCACAAACCAGACAGCAAAAAAGCAATCAAGTGTCATTCGCAGCCTCTCCATGCACATCTCAACCCTGCGATAAACATCCATATTATTAATCAGTTGTGCCTTTCGTTGTGTAGAGCTTGGTGTTCCAAGGCTAGGAAGAACCATTCATATCTGCAAGGAGAGCTCTTGGTGAAATGGTTCCACACAGTACTCACTAGGGGACGGCACCGAGAGGGGGGTAACTCTTTTTTTTAAAAAGGTTACCCCGTCCCCCCCTCCATTAACTGCACCTCAAAGAGGTCAAGTTAGCATCCATATTTCCCCCACCCTCCTAGCACGCGTGTGTGTGAGACTATTGGACAACAACATTGAAGAGGTTGTGACCATTGCATGTTGACATAACATAAAACATGTTGATAGAGTTGACACCGTGAGTGCATCCTCACCGCAGGTTCTGTCAAAGTCGACGATGCGAAAGCGTAGAGCAACAGACGGAGAGAGAGAGAGAGAGAGAGAGAGAGAGAGAGAGAGAGAGAGAGACTATTGAACCAACCAACTTTGGCAATGAATTTATTATAAGTCCGAGGCAAGGTAGTGCTTATATAGTCAGCTTAACAAATTGCCCTACCCAAAATTTGACAAATACGTAATACATATTGGGATAACATTGGGCCATTCATCCATAGTGTTTTAGATACGTCTGATTTTTTATGAGATGTATTTGCATTGAACTCCGATGCACGCGTTCAAACACCGATGATTCCAACACACGGATCCAAATCATTTGTAGGGAGCATTGTTGACCCCTCTCTGTCGCTCACAAACCTCTCTCTGGTTGGAGCTAGTTGCGGCAACCACCACCTGACTAGAAATCTCGCATCGTGGCCACTATGGCCACCACCACGTGTGCCATGCTGATCTCCTATGTCAAATCTTTATCATTGCTATTTCTGTCAAGCTTGCCTTTGCCTTCGTCCTGTTGTGAGTTCATGCTTTTGCCTTTGAATTCACATTCCTAAGCCAAACAAAGCGTCTTTATCTCCCTTGATGACTCCACCTATGCCAAAACAGCTAAATGAGTATTGGTCTTGCCGTCCTTGTGAAGCTTGCCTTTGATTTTGTCCTTTTGCAAGCTCATGCATTTGCCTTTGGCTTTGTAGCCCCAAGCCAAACAAATTTCCGACTCGCTTGAGAACTTCAACTGTGTAGAGCAAGGCATCGCAAGAATTACCCTTAAATGTTACCACAAGATTAGCCTTCACAATTGTCCAAGCCCCTTCTTTCTTTTGCATATTACGTTGCCAAGATCATGGCCTCTCAAGACGTCTACCACAATACATTTATAAACTATCGCAGAGCCCTCTAGGGGCCTGCTACTTGCAGGCTGCATCTCAGAACGTGAAGATAGTGTAGCACCCTTGTTCCATGCAGCCCCTCTCAAAATGCTATCGCAAAGCTAGTCACTGTTGGAGCTTTGCACTTGCCAACTCGCTTCGGCACATCGGGTAGAAAAAACGCTGCTAAGGGAGCCCTTTGCGGGAAGCGTTTCAAAACGTCAATCATACAAGGTACCGATGGTGCTCCCTGTCTCGCAGATTGACCTTCAAAACGCCACCGATAACCCATTTTACTTACAACGTTCTAAAACGCAAGTGAGAAACGCTAGCAACAAAAAAACGCTACCAAGAACTGCTTGTCCTCTTCTTCTATTCCCCTTCTCCATGGCGATCTCCCCCCTCCTTCCGATCATTGAGCCAAGGGCTTTGATACCATGTCAAAATCGACAATGTAGAAGCATAGAGCAATAGGAAGAATACACGAGAGAGAGAGAGAGAGAGAGAGAGAGAGAGAGAGAGAGAGAGAGAGAGAGAGAGAGAGTTGAACCAACCAACAGCTTGCCAATGAATTGATTATAATACAATGCGGGCAAGGTGGTGTTTAGGATCACATTGGGCCATTCACTTGAGATGTCATAACTTTGACATGTTGCAGTTCTTATATAATCAATTTCTCAATTGCAATTCAATTCGGCCGAACGGATCATTCTGTGTTCAAAATGTAAACAAGCCGTCTAAGAATATCATTGGTGATGGCAGGCACCCCATCTCCAGCTATTAAAATATGGCATCATTTCAGTATTTATTTTTTCTATCAAGGACAAGCTCAAGAATAGATTGTATCTAGCCTAGTCTTCTAAGCGATGGAGCTACATATTTAATCAACATCCTATGGGTTTCTTCTATCACCATGTCTAAGCATGTCAACTTGGTGTAACACCCATCGAGTACAGCCCATGAGCCTCAAACCCTCCCCTTTGGGCCCTAGATGTATAATATCTATCTACTAACTTTCCCATCTTACTCTGGCTTACTCTTCATCATGCTATTTGGATTCCAACCAAAAGAAAGAAATTTGGTTTGGGGAATAGGATATGTGTGTCCACGATGTTAGAGGTTGAGGAAACCATTGCCCGCTTGTTCTTCAATTGTTTTGATAACTCAATTTTGCACCATGCCTTTTTACCTCCGCATCCTCAACCGTTTACTTGGCACGAATACTACTAGGAGGACCTTAGAATACTATCAAATGCCACTTTCTTTGGGCCAATGTATCTCTATTAAATAGCTTAAACTTTTATTAAAAAAACCCTCTTGCTTGAACTCCCATGGTATATTAGCATGATTATGCGGTGGATCCCCAAAGAATTTTGACTCGTCATCAATCTTCCCTAAACTCTCAACGTACAAACGAGAAAGTGAACTACTATTTTCAAGGAAGATGGCCCCTCAATATTGCTAAAAGCTAAAGGCTCTTGTCTGACTCCTATTTACGAACGGTTGAATCCTTAATACCACAAATTTCACTAATGTATTTTTCTACTGATGTGTAATATAATAAAACGATGAGAGATCAAGTGTACCTTCTCAACACGTATCTATAGCGCAAGGGAAGCATGTGATTGGCTGTGCAAAGCTCCCTATACATTGCAAGAACCTAAAATTCCCAACTTTTGCAATGCTTACGGTTTCAAGAAGGTAGATGCCACTTTTCACTTGCTGTTACAAGTTTTGTTGGCAAAATTAGGTCTGTTTTCAAAGCCCATGCAGTATGTGACTCTAATTTTGCAAGCATGTCAAATTAGAGGGTATCTACTAAGATTCTTAAACAGCTTGGAGGGGAAAAAGGCGCAGCTGTCACGTGGAGAGAGAGAGAGAGAGGGGGGGGGGGGGGGGGGGGTGTTGCCGTGCGTCAGGACTTCCCTGAGCGAGGGGGAGATTTTTGGTGAGGGCGATGCGCCAGGCACAGGCGAGGCGTCGTAGCGGTCAGGACCTCTCAAATGCAGAGAGCGATACGAGATCATGAGCTCATGGTCTATCTCTCTCTCTCTCTCTCTCTGCCCAGTCAAGAGTAGCCACGCATGCAATCTATGCAGCAGTATAGAGACATTCGTCACCTACACGAATGCCAGTTTTTGCTTGGTGGAGAGAAAGAGAGAGGGAGATGGACATGACGGGCAAGGGCGAGATAGTTTCAATGCGATCGCTGCTAGACTTGCAAGTGAGAGGAGGGCAGGTCTGCGTGAGGAAACCATGGCGATGGTAGCTGGAGATGCGCAAGGACGACGATGGCGACAACCTTCAAGTTTTGCTTTTGATTTGGTGGATTCGCAAGGAATCTGCATCGCTAATTAATTAATTGCAGCACGATAGACCCAGTAGGATAGAGGAGTTGGTTTAGAGATGCTCAAATTATACGATCAATTTAAAGGAATTCAAATATTCCCGATGCAATCTCCCATAATATTCCAAGATTTTTGATCAAAATTATGTCAAAAGATAATTGATGTGAAACTCTTTATGCACAAATATCTACCTCATGAAGTATTAAAATTATGGTGGACTCTATTCAAACATTGTCATAGTTTTGAAATCCATCGTTTTATTGGCTCCTCTACCTTGATTGGTCTTCAAGAGTAAATGTAGGTAGCTTTGACTCGACCTCTCTAACCCCAGGACTAAGTAACACGAGGTATTGAAGAATGTGGGAACCGTGGGATCGGCGCGCAAGAAGTGAGACACAAATATCAAAAAGGCACTCAACCATTTGATGTGTCCGAGTTTACTTTTTAAGTCTTAGTTTATTTTTCAACAATTTTGTTTACTTTATATCAAATGCACGTGTATCTGTGGTTAGGGCACCAGCCTCTCACGATGGCTGCCTAAGTTCAAAACCCATTTCGTGCACCCGGCCTTGAATTTTTGTATGCCATTCGTCGCCCTCGAGATTCCCCCCCTTCAACATCGTCCGTTGACACCACCGCTTGGGGGTCAGTAAAGACCCGTGCAACTTAGACATGTGGCTCTCCAACCCCTATAAAACAGAGGTTGAACCTTTGTACATAATGCTTCTCTTAAACATTCCATGGAATCGCAAGACGGAAATACCATTGACTTTGCCACGTGGCCCTATTCAACAAGCTTAATCCAATCGTCCACAATAGCTTCCAACAGTTCGAGGAGTCAACCAATTAGGTCCTACATGTAGAAGGCTTAGAGCACCTTCCCGTATGGTCAAGGCAACCTCCTACTGTCATCTATGTATTCCCATACCACGGTGTTGAATGGGTTGATTTTGCTATTGATGGCAAACTGTTTAATTTGCTCAAGGTTACTGTTGATGGAGAATGAATGGGTTGATTTTGCTATTGATGGCAAACTGTTTAATTTGCTCAAGGTTACTGTTTATGGAGAAAGATGAAGCTGCGTGCGGTCTAGGATCTGAACCCAACCTTATTCTACGGAGGGGTTATCGCAATGTTCACAGAGATTCTACAATTCTGCAAGGAGAATCGGATTTACTAAACTTGGGTTCCTTCCTCCCCCACTACCTCTGATTGCGACTCAGCTCTAGACCCACCACCCGCAATCAGGAGTCTGTTTTACAAGCTTGGCGGGTGAAGCGAACAGGACACCTCTAACCATCGTACCTGCATTACTCATAATTCTTGCAACTGGTAAAACATCTCGAAGAAATTTCGGAAACATCTGAACTAGTAGGTGGGAATACATTGTGACCTACTTATCATGAAGATTAAGCTGTGCCTGCAGACACCAAAACTGCCATGCTTTGAAATTCGCCTTAACAATCGCTGGGAATACTGCTGCAGTGATTAAGAGCTCGGGCTTATTAATATTTTAGCACATTCTAGAATACCTTTGCTAATTATAACAATGGGAATTACTGCTCATATGACAGTCTCTGGCCAGCCTAAGCTAGTTTATGCACCTACAATTTCTTAATATATCCACAGTACAGTAGAGTTTAATGCACGAGATAAGAAATTAAGTACCTGACTCGGGTAACGCCTGAGAAGACGTATTGGTTACTGATGGGATTGTGGGAGTCAGAGTGAGTCACGATGGACACTGGCCTCTGACGATATTGATGGTGATGTTGGACTGCATGGTACGTGATTTGATGTAAGGCGGTTCCTCCCTGCTCGTCCATGAATATCAATATGGCCGGTGGATGTCGAGCAATATATCTCCAATATAAGAGAGGCAGTGATGCGCCGCATCCCACAGCATAACCTATGACCCATACTGGTAAAGGGGTCTGAGGATGCTCATTTTGAGATAATGCAAGCACCACAATCGCTGCAAGAATTTGACTCAAAGTTAAAAAGAGCTCAATTGAGACCCAACATACGGAGCTTAGTAAACTCAGCCTCCTGGAAAAGGCCGATGCCCCAGTTCCTGATCCTGTGAGAGGACTTCTTGAGGGTAACGATATAGGAGCGGATGCTGCCACCGCCGCCGTGGACGTTATTGGTGATGGTAATGTTAGTGGCATTCTCCTTGCTGTTGTATAGGTTGAGCGAATTAGGGACGCGCTTCGTAGCAATGACACGCTCGTTCTATCTATAGAGATGATGGTCTCGTGGCTACTTGCGTAAATTAGGCGTCGATGCAGAAGCCGATGCAGTTGAATGCATGTTCATCTTGGAGCTAAAAGTTGACTTTTGAAATGAAAGGGAAGACGGTGCTGCTACTTCTTCAAGAATGAAGGTAGCAAACATGAGCTTAAATGGCCATAACAGAACCACATGCACTAGACGCATACAAAGATCAGCAGTGAAGAGAAGGTTCTTGATGGTCGATGGCGGAGGCGAATTGTAGTTGAGTGGTGATGTGTGCGCAGACAACGACCTGTGAGAGAGAGAGAGACAGGGAGGGGGGCGGGACGGAGGCGAAGAGGGATAGATGCAAGGACGGTGACCGTTCGCTCTACGTCGCAAGATCTACGTTCGTACTAAAGACACATAATAGAGGTAATTTCAAATGCTAAAATTCATCAAAGAAAAATGAAAAACAAAGATCTGCCATGTGGAGTTGTACGCGTGGTACTAAGCTGGTGATGTAGTAGTGCCAAGTGATTGGTCTACTTCAAAAGTTTTTGAAAACTTTGTAAACACGAGTGGAGACTCCCTTCACCTCTAGCCACGTGGCCGCCTCCGACATCAGTAAGATATCAACAATAGGCCGCACCTCACAATACACACACAGAATAATACAAAATGATAGAAAGTATCAAAAGTAAACATATTTCTTCTTATAGCATACATCGGTGGATATGTTTGTGATAATTGTGATCATTTTGGTACAACGACGTCGCCTTTGACGGTGCTATCCAGATTTTTCCCACATAGAAAATCCACATATAATGAGTGAGACTCCGACAGAGGGGCCGCCGGGGCGGAAAAAAGAAGAGAAGCTGTTCAAAAGCTATTAATAAAAGCAAAGCAAAGAAAAACCGTTATCCACCACTCACTTAAATTGCACAATATTTTCTTTTATATCTGAAAATAAATTGTAATTGTCATTTCAATTATAGTCCTTGAATAAGAGGCAGCCAAAAATAGAATGGCAAAGACCCAAAACAAAACTCAAGCTTACACGTGGAATACCCACGGTCCAATGTTGCATACATTTTGTTCCAATTGTTGAGGAACATCACCTATTGTATATAATCTTAGTAGCCATTTGTAGCAACCGAACCCAAGTGAAGACACTCCATGTAAGGGTTTGTGTTGTCCCACCTCACTCACAGAAACATGTCCTAGCCTTCCTTGCTCGTCAATTGCAAGGGAAACATGGTAATACCCAACCAATCCTTGATAGAATTTCCACTTGTATCATAATAGGTAATCTTTCATAATAACTACTATCTAATTCTCATAAATGATTTTCTCATGTTTTTTTTTGCAAAACTTGCAATTGTGAGTGAATTATATTGAGTAGCCCAAAAAATTACAAGGTCTTGTCATGGTCATGTTAAGCCATGACAAAGACCCTAAGGTTCAGCCCATTAAGACTTCCAAAATGCTAAGGTTCCAAAATTCGTAAAGTCCACCTTAGGGATAGTGCATGCTTTGTAAGTGTACACAAAGTCGTCCTAGATCCCTACATAGGAGGGGGCGAGCCCTTTTAGTAGGGGATGAGAGAGAAACACACACACACACACACACACACACACACACACACACACACACTCAGGCTCCCTTACACAAAGGGAATAGGGGACGCATGTCAGCTCCCTAACCCAATTGCCCCCAAGGTACACTCAAATCCTATTGGATGGCCATAGAGGCAACTAATGAGAATTAGGCTCTATAGAGTACATTTAGTTTAATTCATTTTAAAACGCTTGATAAAAGAACCAATAGGAATTAAGCTCTCTAGAAGACTATTGGACAGTCTCCCAAGGGGTTCAATGAGCATTCAGCAGCCCAATGGCTTGCCTGATTCCTATTGGCCAGAAGACAAAGGGGGTCCAATGAGAGTCTAATTGCATTAATTAAATACCTCAAGCTCTCACAAAAGGGGAAAGGGGGACACATGTCAAAAGGCTATCACTTATGCTTCTCAATTATCATTGGCTAAGCTTTGTAGGGTCCAATGGGGTGCCAGCATGAGTAAAATCCAAGAGGGGTCGACCAAGAGAGAGAGGGGGCTGATTTTGGCAAGGCATTATCACACACTCTCACACAATCTCATGTGTGAAGCAAGAAGACTCTCTCTCTCTCCTTCTCAAGCTTTAATGGAAAGCTCATCGTCTACTCCAAGCTTGTGAGAAGGGAGGCCTACACCAACAACTCTTGGCTTTGTGATGCAAATCCAACCAAGAGTCAAGCTTCAATGCATGCTCATCTCCTCTACCATGCTAATTACCAAGCTATGCTAAGCTTTTATGAGTGATTATGTGAGGAGATATACTTCTTTCTCGTAAGACTACTCCTTCTTCCTCTCAATCTACTCTCATACCCCGCTAGCTCTCACCATCTTCGAAGTTGTGTGAGGTCTTGGGTCTGAGACCGTGAGGGAATTGATGTTGTGTTTTATAAGTGTGTGCATGGTGCTTGAAGCTTCCATCTTCATTGCACTGGCAAGTTATTGAAGGAACACAAAGTAATGTATTGTAAAATGTCTCCCTTGATGGGGGAAACCTATAATACAAAGCCTTTTGGAGGGGGGACCGGCTCCATGTGAATCCGGTCCTCAACTATTGTCAATAGCTTAATTCTCTCTCTTTTGAAGTATTGTTCATGCCTATCTAACTAGGTGTTATGATTTTTTTTGCTCTCTCCATCCAAGCACTCTTGCTATGCTCATTATGAATCTATTCTAATGAAATGCTCACTATGTTTATGCTATTTTCCGCTACACACAAGTTAATAGGCCATTAAATGTTACATTGGTATCGGAGCACAAGGTTTCTCTTTTCTTGCTCAAGAAGGGAGGTCCTCAAGCTAGTTATAAATGGTTGGTATGATTAATTGCAATTGAGTAAGTAGAATAGGGGTTTTTTAGCCTTGTAGTGCGCCTGCTTCGTGCAGATAACGGGGCATCACCGTCGAGAGCTATGGTCTTAATAGTGGAGTCCTATGGGGCTTTTAACCATTATTGAGCTATTAGAAAGCTTGACAGGAGCCGATATTGTTTTGGTGTTGAAAGACCCTCTCTTCTATTCCTTGCAATTAATAATATTCGAGCCACGGGTACATGATCTTGAGTGCTTTTCTAAAGGGGTTAAGAGAAGCAGCAACTAGGGTTTGAAGTGCCAAAGTACACCTAAAAATATTATACCTAAAAATTATTAGAATGGTTGATAATAGTAAAGAGAGTGAAATTAATGTTGATAGCTTTGATTTGCTAATGAGCAGGATACTAAGGATGCCCCAATGCTTGTTAACTACCTTGTTTCTAGGCTTCAACAAGCCATGGGCAATCCATCCCTCCAAAGTGAAGTGCAACGGCAGCTTCGTGCTCATGGGATTCTCCAAACTCCCCACCAAGAAGAGAGAGTACCTAGGAAGCCTCCTTGTGAGACTTTCAAAAGAGGCCTCTCTCCGATTCGGGAGAAGAAGAGGATCTGTACGAAGGGCTCAAAAATTTACTACTTGATGATGCATCTCCTTCCCAAAGGGGAACTCAAGAGCCCCCACCACAAGAACGAGAAAGAAGTAAGTCTTTTGCCACCTTGACGAAGATGGCTCCACGAAGACGGCGGGCAAAACACTCTCCATCACCTCCTAAACAGAGAAGACCATCGCACACCTCTCCACACCATAATTCAAAGAGGGATGATAAAAAACAAGAGAAGAAAAAGGCGAGAAAGAAGTCACCCTCTTCTCCATCTTCTTCATCCTATTCCTCTTATGAAGAAAGTGATGGTGCAGGCAAGGAGGAACAAGGCAAGAAAAAGGCGAGAAAGAGGTCACCCTCTTCTCCATCTTCCTCAAATTCTTCATCTCCTGAAGAAAGCGATGGTGAAACTTTTGAACCACCAAAAAGAAGAGGCCATAGGAAATCCTATGCCACGTGGAAGAGGTCGTCCAAGCTCAAGAAGTTCAAAGAGGGAGGAAAGAACACCTCTTTCCTTCCCTACGATGGCACCTTTGGTGCTACATACAAAGTCTTGGCTTTCATCCAACAATTCGATGCGGCGTTTGGAGATGATGGCTTCACGGAGTCTTTTAAGCTACTCCATGTAGCTATGCATTTTCAAAAGTCCGCCAGGCAATGGTGATCTAGCCTATGGGCAACGGTGAAGCTCCACGAACATGGAAAGCTTTAAGAGCTTCCACATGAGGCAGTTTTTGGCCACCGATGCCAAAGACAAAGTACTCACCGAATGGCAAAGCTTGAAGCTCTCTCCCTACGAATCCATTCACAAATACGTAGACAAGTTTTGGGACTTACATCTCAAAGCCACTGTCTTCAAAAAGATGGATTTTGGAGAGCAAAAACAACAATTTTGTGCGGGCTTAACTGAAGATATGGCGGAGTATACTCCCAAAGGCCATGCACCATATCTGCGGTCATACACCATACCTTGGTGGCTTCACAAATCAACTTCCAGACAGGGGCTAAGAGAAATCTTAAGCCCACGGAAAACAAGGGTTCCAATGAGCCTAAGAGGAAGGACAATGTCCAAAAGTCTCCTAAGGACAATTCCAATAACAACAAAGCTAAGGAGAAGGGAGTTTACAAAGTCAAAAAACACTCTCTCCTGAAGAGCTTGAGCATTATCGCAAGGATATTTGTTTTTCCAAATGCGGTAATCAAGGGCATGCGTATCGTACTTGCCCCCAAAAGAACACCCGCCATGAGCCTCCTAGAGCTACCTTAGTCGACATCCAAGAAGAGGAAGCTCACCACAAAGGATCTCCTCTATGCCATGCTTGGGGAAAGGTAAGAGAACATGATGCTTTTATTCTCTTTGACCTTGGTTCTACTCGCAATTTCATATCCACAAAGTTGGCCACCAAGCTAGGGATCCAAGCCTATGAGATGGGAGATGTCCTACCCGCCGATGGTGCTTTCAAGGGGCAAGAAGCTTCAGTCACTCCCTTAATTGGGAAATTGAGGCTCCATGTCCAAAGCTATGTGGACAAAGAGGAATTCTTTATCTCTCCTCTCAAGCACGAGGATGTAATCCTAGGGGCACCATGGTTTGATCGCATGATTGTCAATGTTAAATTCCGTGAAAGGAAATCTACTTTAGGTTCAGGGAAGAAGGTATGTACATAGATGCTAAGGAGTTCGGTAACACCATACCCATTGTACATATGCAAGCTTTCAATAAGTCAATAAAGAGCTCTATTCCCGTGTACATGATTTTTGTTAAAGATTCTCACAATGAACCTAATGCTTTAGCAAAATGAAAATATAAACAATCACAAGGAATTAGAGTTATCCAATTTTCTCAAGGGGTTTCAAGATGTTTTTATTGACGACATCCGTTGTGAACTACCTCCTAAACGAGGCAATGATGACCATGCAATTGAACTTCTTCCAAGAAGTTCACCGACTAATAAACCTCCTTATAGAGTTTCTCAAGAAAAGATTATGCGGCAAGTGCATGAGTTAGCTAAGAAAGGCATGGTTAGGCCTAGCTCATCTCCATTTTGTCCACCCGTTCTATTAGTGCAAAAGAAAGACGGCACATATCATATGTGTGTTAACTATAGAGCACTAAATAGGATCACTATCAAAAATAGATTTCCCGTTCCACTGGTAGAAGACCTATTTGATAAGCAACAAGGGTCCACCTACTTCAATAGGATTGACCTAAAAAGCGGCTACCATCAAATAAGGATAGTTGATCAAGACATTGTAAAGACCGAATTCCGCACCATGTTTGGTCTTTACGAAAACATTGCCATGCCTTTTGGCTTGACCAATGCACCATCCACATTTAATCGCTTGATGGAGAAGGTATTCAGGCCTCACCGAACCTTTACTGGAGTGTTCTTTGATTATATTATCATCTACTCTAATTCATTAGACAAACACAAGCAACATCTCTAGGTGATATTTCAAGTCTTACGAGAGAATAAACTTTATATTATTCAAAAGAAAAGTGAGTTTTTCTTACAAGAGATTCAATATTTAGGTCACATTATCTCTCAAGATGGCATCCAAATGGATCCATCAAGGCTAGAGGTAATAAAATGCTGGCCTAATCCAAGGAATCTTCATGAACTAAGAAGCTTTATAGTTATGTGTGCATAATATAGATGCTTCATAGAAAAGTTCTCACAAATTGCGGGACCATTACATGACCTGACAAAGAAAAACGTTAGGTATACATGGTCTGCCAAGGAGACAATGCTTTCAAAAATCTTAAAGAAAAGATTATCTCTCAACCTGTGCTTACATTGCCGGGTCTCTCAAAGCCATTTGAGGTCCAATGTGACGCTTGTGGTGATTGCCTTGGAGTTGTTGCTCAAATAAGGGCACACCATAGCGTATGAAAGGCGAAGGCTCGACCCTGTTGAGCAAGCTCTAGGCATATATGAAAAGGAACTCCTCGCACTTCTAGATCCTTTAGACTCCTGGAAGCACTATTTATTGAGGACTCCTTTCATTCTACGGACCGAATCACCAAAGCCTTAAGTACTTCATGACGCAGACCAAGCTCTCTGACAAACAAATGAGGTGGGCAAATTTCCTTTCGCAATTTCATTTCATATTGCTCACATTGCTGGCAAAAATAATCAAATAGCCAATGCACTCTCAAGACGGCCGAGAGTCAATGTGGTTTCCATAGCATCTCACAATGACCTATCTTCTATGATAGATGAGTACGCAATTGACCCGATTTTAGAGATGTGATTTCAGACCCAACACTACGGAAGAATGAGGAACCATTTACTTTACAAGATGGTTATCTTCTCTATGGCAATAGACTATGCGTTACCAACTCACTACGTGAGTAAGTAATGTATGAATCTCATGCTCCTCCTTATGCGGGACATAGAGGGATTCAGTCTATTCTAACAGGGATTGAAACATATTTCTATTGGCCTGCCATGAAAGCAAACATACAAGAGTATGTTTCTAAATGTGTGGTATGCCAAAAGACGAAGTTTGATAGAGGGAAGCAACCTGGATTGCTTCAACCTTTGCCAATCCTTAATTCAACATGGGAGAGCATATCCATGGAAATTATCTTTGGATTGCCTAAGTCTATCCATGGAAATACAGGAATATGGATGATAGTAGACAGGTTCAGCAAACAAGCTCATTTTATACATGTCAAAAAGACTATCAAGGCCCATCACTGGCAACCCTCTTCATATCACAAATCTTCAAGTACCATGGCTTGCCGATGTCCATAGTGTCGGATAGAGATCCTAGAATGACCATTAATTTTTGAAAGGGTCTCTTTGAGAATTTAGGGACAAGGCTAAACTTCTCTTCGGCATATCACCCGCAAACGGATGGCCAAAGTGAAATAGCTAACCTAATAATTCTTGATCTACTACAAGCATACGTAGCGGAAGTAGATCAAAGGTCCCAATGGGAGAAGTACTTACCCTTAGTGGAGTATGCCTACAATAACATTGTACATAATTCCACGGGAAAAGCACCTTTCGAGGTAATTGAGGGAAGATCTAAAAGTCCCCTGCTACTTAAGGTGCACGGGAAGATCTTCGCTGCAGATGAGTATAGCCAAGACCTACAAGAATCTTTCCAAAAGATTAAGGATGATATCTCTATCTCAAAGCAAAGGCAAAAGTCTGCTGCTGATAAGCATAGAAGAGCCCAAGACTTTAAAGAAAATGATTGGGTCTTGCTTAAATTTCCCAAGGCTCGATTAAGGCACATGACGGACAAGAATCCTATGGGACACCAAAAGTACTATGCTAAGTTAGCAAAAAGGTACTATGGTCCCTTCTAGATTCTTAGACCAATCAATGAGATGGCCTATCAACTTAAGTTGCCCAGTCGTTGGCTCATACACAATTCGTAACTACAATCAAAGAAGATGGAGTGGCCAGAGTTACTAATCTGTAGGGCAACCCAGACACTATGATTGTAATCACAGAAAGAGTGGTGGCAGACGCTCTAGACCTCTCCAACAAAGAGGATAGTGTGACCAAGAGAAGAGATGAAGTCAAGGTGTACTTAGAAAAGAAGAACAACTACACCTTTGAAGATATTGCAAACCCTGAAGTGGCTATCATGAGCCAACTTTATAACCAATACTTCCACATGTGTACAAAGCGGCCACAGAAGTACAGAATGCCACCTGGAGCCATTGCTACCACCTTCACCTAGGCAATGCAGAAGAGCAAGCCAAAGATGATCAATTATGCTGCTTATATCCATGACAACCTAGTGAAGATGGGCAACAAGAATCCCACCTACATTGTGCCAGGTGAGCTGATAACGAAAGTGGTTTATAGGGCATTGCACGCCAAGGGAAACTGGCATGACTCTCCATCACAGAATGATTGGCTAAGGCTGAAAGAAGATAAAGAAGAAGAACAGCCCAAAGCATCCAGAGCAGCCACAAGATTGAAGCGCCGGCTAGAAACCGTGCTAGAAGAGCCGCCAGAGCCGAAGAAGGGAAAGAAAGAAAGTGTACAAGTGCCGGTCAAGGAAACCAAGTCACAGAAAGTGGCGCGGCTCGAAAGATTGATGGAAAGCTTCAGAGCCGAGAGAGCACTGAAAGGAGATTTGGGCGGGATGTGGAAGCCCTCACTAGAAGCCATGTCGGGATCATCCCGAAGGGTGCACAGAGATAGGTTTGAAGATTACATCAAGAATTTTGAGATTTTGGATGCTACCACAGAAAATATTCTGAATGTTCCTTTTACAGAAGAAGAAGTGGATGAAGTACGATGGCAACTGCTAGAAGAGCAGGAAGGCCAAGAGAGAGAGAGAAAGACAAAGGCGGATAGGGATTTCAAGAAAAGGCCACCAACTCCACCGTCAAGCCCTGAGTCCAGCCCACCACCATCACCACCTCCTCGTAGCCCTCCACAAACCGAACAAAAGAAGGAGCTAGTTAAATTTGATGATCAAGACGATTCAAGGCAAGAGAAGAGCCAAGAGCAAGAGCAAAAAGAAGAAGCCAAGCCCAAAGAAGAGCAGCCAAAGCCAAAGGAAAGAAAGTTTAGCACATTCCTTGATCTACTAGCTGCGGGGTATTCACAAGAAGAGGCAGCCATTGTGGCATTTGAGCTGGCAAGCACAAGGCCAAAGGAACAGATGTCGAGCCTGCGGTTAGTAGAACTGAAAGAGATGGCCACTGATACAGTGGACCTACAGCCACCTACCAATGACTGGGATGTGGTGATGCACAAGCTAACCGGGCTCATGGCAAAATCAATGGCCACGGACAGTGAGATTGCTAATCTCAAAAACACCGAAGTTCAGATCAAGGCTGAAGTAGACACACTACAAAGAAAAAGCCAAGAGCATATAGAGAAAGAAGCAGAGCTACAAGCCAGTTTGGCCACGGCATTACAAAGATTCCAAAAGATGGAACGAGAAAATCAAGCAGCAGAAAACAAGCTTCAAAGAACTGAAGAAGAATACCATAAAATCAGGAAGTCATTGACAGATGCAAAGAGGGAAAGGGACAACCTAACCATGCAACTTGCTGAAGAATCAAAGAAGTGGAAGCCCTGAGGAATGCCAAAGAGAAGGCAGAGATAGAGCAGGAGGCGAGCCAGGATGAGGTAATAGAGCTTAAAGACCATATTAAAGTCAAACATCAAACCATCCAAAGGCTGTGGGCATCTCCTACCAGAGTCAGAGCTACTACCTCAACTCACACTACTTAAGAGACTGATTTATATGAAAGAACAAATGAAAGAGCTCCAAAAGGAGTTGACATTGGAGAAGAGGCAAAGGCTGATGCTGGCCGAAGGGTCATTGATGATGCAAAACCGCTTAGAGGAAGAAAATCAGACCATGAGGAATGAGCTAGAAGAAATCAAGAGAAAGCTTGAGGAGGCAGAAAAGATAAATGCAGATCTAAACGACCTCCTTGTGAATATGGGAGAGCAAGCTGAAGCAGAAAAGAAGACATTTCAGAAGCAAATAGAAGAGCTGAGAAGCCAGCAGCAAACAGAAGAGCAGCAGTTTGGCACCGGGCCAGCAGCCATGGAGGGAATAGACATAGAGAATGTGGCAGATCCTGTGGATACCACCATGCAAGAGGAAATCCTTGTAGGACCCTCACAAGAGCCACAACATCTGACCTAAGAAGAAGAAGAGAAGCTGCAAAAGGCCATAGAAGCGGCAGTCAGAGACACCGCCAAAGAAGCCTTGGAATGGGAGCAGAGGGTCTTTAAATCAATGACTATTCAAAAGATAGATGCCAGCAACCTTCGGCGTGAATGGCTACAGCCCTCTCTCCCATATCCTTTGCTGAAGTATGAAGCTGCCACGATCAACAAGCGGATCAGAGAATCCAACAGTGCCAATGTACAAAGCAGACATCTCCAAACCTAAAGGGGTCAAGTTAATAGTCGACTCTCAGCCCAGGTGGAGAAAGGCATGGCTGACAAAGTATCCACAGTATCTAATCCACTTGGTAGAGGCACCTAAAGTGATCAAAGACAACCTCAGTTTTTGCCCCCTACCAAGGATGAGAACATGGAAAGCCCATGAGCTATTGTAGAGAAGCCAACCTACTTCACTAAATTACCCAAAGCTGCCAGGCTCGAAGACAGGCGAGAGAATAAGTGAGCAATACATGGTGAAAACCCTAACAGGCGCCATCAAATTGTTCACTAGCTCGCATGACCTATCTTGCATCATGATGAGAAAGATATGCAAAACACTTTTGGCAGTCTTCGAGACCTTCAAACCAAGCCAGGCGACAGACAGTATCTTCTTCTTTCAAGATACATACAGATGCGCATACGATCTGTCTGGTCAGCCTTCTCACGAGGTGATACATGCATTGTATCAAAGGATCATGTTTTTACCATTTTATCACCTCCAGGCCTTTGAAGAAGCCTTCTACACTGGCTTCTTCACAATCAGCACAAATATATTCGGCCCGACACTACTAGCTCAACATGCAAGATATGAGTCACTTCTCAAGATGAGAGACAGCCTACACTGAAGACGTGGCTCAACAGCCATGTCAGGGACGACATGAACAAGGAGGGGGGGGAGTGTTAGCGGGCTGGACACACCCTACGGATAATGACTGCTCGACGGATTATTATTTTTTGTAATTATTCATTTATTGAGAAAACCCGACATTTCACCTTTGTAAATATTGGGGCTTACAGAAGTTTTCAGATTGTATCCCAGTTTTGACATTTAGATTGAGTAGATGGGTAAATTGGAACATTAGGGTTTGAGATTGTAAGGTATTTATACCACTTTTTGACCTTAATGAAAAAACCTTTGTCATTTTAAAAAAGTGAAGTCTATGAGTGAGCGTACTGTGTACGAGAGAGAGTGAGAGCTTCATCTTGACGCTACATGTACACCGGTGGTCGGAATCGAGTGCGGAGAAGTGCAGCGTGTTGCCCCTGACGAGAGCTACGTGTCGTTACCTACATTGCGGACGTACGGTCCGATTCTGCGAGCTCGATCTACGAGCTTCATCTGGTGATTCGATGAGCATATGTTATCCATTTTTGCATTTCAGCATATCCACGTGTTCGCATTGAGTAGAAATACACATTAGGCACTTAAGTTTTTGGAAATGACGACCTACAAATTTCGGCCAGACATCCTACGTGATTTTACACCAGGTGTTTTGGGTTGGGATTTTGGTTCATGGACCTTAGGGAGAGCGACCTATTGGTGTTAGTAGGGTCTCCTTCAAGTTCTGTGGCATTTTGAGACCGTTTGATGGGTATTTGGCTCTAGAAAGTGTTGTAGGAAATCTCCTCTTATGCACTCCTGAAGGTTGTAGCTTAGACGTTGGGTAGAGACCTCTATGGGAATTATTCGAGAGTCGATCGAGTGTAGATTGACACCCTATGCTTGCTTCCACACACTTGTGGGTCGAGCTTCATCCTTAGCTGACAAATCTTGTTAGGTGAGTTCTCGCTGTGCTGACGTCCGTCGCGGCATATCCGCCAACATTGGCGCCGCTGCCAGGGACGAAAACCCTAGGTAGGTGACCGAGACTAGTCCTTGAGGATAGGGATTCTTTGGCTTGCCAGAGTTTCGTTTTACATTTAGATAGGATCAGAGAGTGGAGGACTCTCTAGGTCTTAGAGGGAGTCTAGGGAGCGTGTGTCTGGCCTAGATCCTTCGACTTAGGTAGACTAAGGTAGACTTAGATAGTTTTAGGTATTAGTTGAGTGTAAAGTGTAGGAGTTGGAGGGGTAGAAGCGGTGACAGGAGAGCTTGAGAGTCCGAAGAGGCCAGGAAGCAGCCAAAACACCAATATCACCATTTCACATGATAAGTAGGAGTAGAGTAAGTAGGACATCATGATTCATGATCTAGAACACTTCATGCATGTATACTTGCTTGTTATGATCATCACAAGGTTGTAGAAGACGCAAAAGAGTGTTTGAAAGCTGAAGTGAAGTTCAAAAGTTGTTGTGAGTGTTTCTGAGAGAGCTGCAGAGCATCAAGGGCATTTCTGTCAGGAAAAAATCACATTTTAAGCCAGGAGACATACTACGCGTAGGATGCCTACAGGCTAATCTGGTGGAAATTTTGAAATTTTGAGTTGACCAATGTGTTCAGAAGGTAGGTTTTATCCTATTTTCACGTGGAAAGTAGAAACTTAACCATATCTTGACAGGATAAGGCCAGATAGACAGAAATTGCTAGACATCCTACCCAAATTGTGCCAAGGCATTATTTTAAGACCAAAACCATAGGATGGCTGCATGGGCATGATCTGCATGATTTATTGAGTGACTGAGAAAGGTTTCATCTCAATTGGGTGAGAAAATTAAGTTCTAAGCAGACTTTAGCATCTTTGATTGAAAAGGGCTAGAACAGCTAAAATTGGGGTCTTTTGAAATCCAAACCAAAATCTAAGCATAGCATTGGGTTGCTGACATCAAGGGGAAGGTGTGGCACAAGTCTGGGGTCAAACAGGCCAAAAAGACATCCTACGCGTAGGATGTGTTTTGGGTGATTGGGCAGTCCAAACCAGCTTTGAGCATACCAAAGTGATCAGCACCTTAAGGGGAGTCTATTCTTTGCAATTGAAGCAATTCTGAGCAATTAGACATGCTACGTGTAGAATGTCTTATGCATGAAATTGAAGCCAGAAACTGACTGTAGGCATAGCAGAGTATTGTATAGCCTGAGGCAATCCTCTTAGTCAATTTTGGTCCAAATTGGAGTTGATTTGACTGGTCAGACCAACACCAGGCTACTGGAACAGATTTTTGATCCACTGACTAGCTTATAGGTGTCGAAATCAAAAAGTAAAAACAGTTGTGGACTCAGCACATCAAGGGGAATCCATAGTGCAAAAATCCAGGCAAAACAGAGCAGGAGACATCCTACGCGTAGGATGTCTACTGGGGCTTAGGGAAGAGAAAATTTGATTGAGGACATACAGTGATGTTCCATTTGACTTAAGGAGTCCAGAACTTCTTCATAAGTGAATTTGGACTTTGTTTGCAAAATCTTTTGATGGAGCAAAGACGGATTTAAGACTTTTCAGGTAAATTGACCAACATTCGAGGGAAGTACAATTCTAGATTAGCATACCTAATCCAGAACATCAGAAGTGTATAAAATATATTAGTGGTTGAGGTTAACTCTCCAGTTATACCAATCATTACTAAAACCACCTCTAGCTGTTAAATATTTTGATTCGATTGCCGAAATTAAACGCTTGTGTATAAGTATATTCAGCGGCGGCAAAGCAAGAAGTTGTGCAGAAACGGATCCTTTGCCAGGTGAGTGGTTGGATTTGTGTAAGTTGCATTGATAAGTTTGATGAATTTAAGATCAGGAAGATACATTTGTAGAGACCAAAAGGTGGCAGGAGATCAAGGTAGCTTAGTGTCCACCGAAGAGAGTGTAACCCAGGCAAAGCTATATCCACTAGCACCGATTATTGAGGAGGGTAGTGATACTGACACTTCATCAAATAAGTCCTTCATGATGGGTAGTCAACAGCCAGGAGGTTTCACGTATGGTGGACCAATGCCAGGAGGAAGCACCTCCCTAAATCCTTTGAATGATTCCAAGTTCACTGTAATCTTCTTAGAAGGAACAAACTCGAGGGGAGCCCTAGTTTATTTTGACTATCGAGGACGCAAGTGTATTTGTATTGAAGAAAGGACGGCTCAGAGACTGGAAATAATTCGGGTCTATGATGATGGAGATAGATTCCGAGACAAAAAGGGGAACCACTATCTGATAGTTAGTAACCCTAAGGATTACAATAGATATGGAGATAACATGGCAAAAGGGAAAATGGTTTCAGAAACTCAAGAACCGCCTCCAAACATTGATCGACCGGGAGCGTTTTTTATGCATGATAAGAAAACAACCAGGGTCTCAACCTATAATGAGAATGTGGAGATTTACAAGCATGAGAGCGAGGGAATAGTCTCTTAGTTTCGTTGCAAAGAACCCTACCCAAACGAATTGAGCAAAGACAAGGTTCTTTACTTATTCTCTTATGAAATTGCTATGGGGAAGGATATCATTTTTGTTGATAGGTACGGGCGGGAATACAAACGTATTCTCCCAGAGGAGGTAGAAAAGGCAACAGTTCCAGAAGCATCAACATATGCCCCAAAAGAAGTGCCAAGAGCCACCTACACCCCTAGCAAGTCGACAAATCCATTTTCAGAAGATTATGACGCGACCTCACATTCTACCCGGCAGCAGACATTCAACAACCAGAGCCAACCAACAACTCAACCATCATTGCAAGCATGGCTTCGACAGAGTGCAACATTAGAACAGGACCGAAATCAAGATGGTTATCAAGCTGCATGAGGGCTAAGGGATTTACAAGAACCACCACTCTATTCACGGTATCAAGGCGAGAGTAAGCCAAAAACTCAAGGGTCAACAGAGCCTAGAAGACCACCCATATAACGAGTTCGAAGAGATGAACCATCTCTTGCAAGAACCGTCAGAAATTACGGCTTAGGAGCACCATTGGGAGAGGAACCCGTCCACTACCAAAGGGCAGAGGAGGTATATCGATTAGGACGTGGAGATCCAATGATGAGATTTGTAGACCATCGTAGAATTAGACCTTCTCAAGTGCAAGAATGGGTAAACAAGAAATACACGGGAAACAGAGATCCTAGAGATCATGTAGCAGCCTTTGTGCGTGTAATTAGAGCTGAAGAGGTGTTAGACTTCCCTACCCAATTTGCAGGATTTGGACTAACCCTAGAGGATGATGCTGCTACTTGGTTTGACTCTGTGGAGCGTAGAGACTTTGAGTCTATGGAGAAGGTGTTTGACGAGTTTATTGAGGAATTATCACAAAAAGGAATAGCTCATAATACAGTCTCACAAATCCATAAATTCAAACAGAAAGACGGAAAATCTGTGGCAAAGGCAGCCCTACAACTAAAAAGATATGTTAAGTTCTGCCCTGTGGAAGAACTGCCAACTCAGTCTAGACTTATGCTTATATTTATTCAAGGACTAAGGAATGCAGATCTCCATAAGAACTTACATATGAAGAGGAGCACGACGTTAAATGAATTAACTAAGAAGGCTCTTTACCTTGTAGACAATTGTGCGGTCTACAAAGAGGGTGAGTTCAAGGATCTTGACGATGATTCATCCTCACAACAAAGTGGAAGCAAGTCCGCAAAGACAGCACCAAAAGGAGAAGTAGTTGTAAGCCAGGAGCAGCTTGTAGAGGAAGTGCTAAAAAAGATTAACTTGTACGCCAAACCACAAGCTAAACAGCCCAAGTGGTATGCTATTGAACAAAAATGGACAAACCATGGGACGGAGAAATGTTATTATAACAAGGGATATGTGAGAGAGAGACCTTATGCTCCCCAAGCTCAGGTAGTATCTCCTCAACCTCCACCAATGCTTAGGTATCAAGCAAGCAACCTACCAGGACCTGTAGGTGTAGAAAGACCACAACCAGTGTTGGGGCAACAACCACCCCTACCAGGATTACGACCAGTCGGCATAAGATACACACCAATAGTAACCGAACCAGAAGAGAAGGAATGGATATTATGAAGATCCCAATGGATATGCTTCAAATCCTACCTATTATCCACCGAAAGAACCCTCAACGCTAGAACTATGGAGCATGATGGGAAGTACAGGACCACCAATAGCTGCACAGGCAGAAGGAGAAGGAAGATATAGCTTGGATGAACGAACATTGTTATTCATAGCCAACGGAGGCATGGGCGGGCAAAGACATTCATACCAACAAAGAGGAGCTCAAGGAGCACCTCAACAGCCTAAGGGACCCTGCTACAAGTGTGGTAGAGACCATTGGCTCAGAGACTGTCCTCATGATGAAATCACTAGAGTCAACGCATATTGCACCGAGTGCGGAGTTACTCATTTAATTCTAGATTTCCCTAAGAACCCGAGCAAAGGAGCAAAAACTACCTTGAACATGCTGGAAGCAGTGCCTTCCAGTGGAGGGTCAGAAAACGAGACAAAAATACCTATTCAGGCAGTGACATGAGCCCAAGCTCAAAGAATGACGAACGAACCCATAATTGAAGATCCAAAAACTGATACCTCAAGTTCAGAAAGGAAAAATCATAGAAGCACTTGGAAAGCTAGAAAGGCACGTATAAAAGCCAGGAGAGAACGAGCGCAAACGGCTCTATCCGAGGAGTTAAAACACACCAAGGATAGATTAGAGCGGTTAGAGGATCTAGCTAGCCTAAGCTCACACACTGCGGCAACCATAGCACCCAAGGAAGTAGCAGAACCCAAAAGTGCAGGATCAGAAGGATCTGTGTTGGCAAAAAAGGTAAATGAGCAGTTAGACGCACTTTTAAAAGCTTACGAAGTCAAACTCAAAAACAACCAAACCCAAGAGCAAAGATGGATGACTTATCCGTATGCTGAAATAGAAAAGCATAGGTTGGAAATGTGTCGAAAGATGATTGAAATAGCTCAATCCTTGATAGAAAACCCGCTTGGTAAACCTGCAAGTTGGCATGAAGTACCAGCTCCAACCCCTATCAAACCAACTTTAGAGAAACAAGTAGAAACGAAGGAAAGACTCACGAATGCTTCTGAGTCTAGGGGAGAGCTTATCATAGTGCCAAATACAACAAATGAGACAAGTGACGGGTTCCAGCCTAAAACATTGGTAGAAATGGGTAAGGATTGTAACGGTCTATATGACCTGTGGAAGCAATTCCGTGATGCCAACGAAGCTAACAGGGTGAGTTACCACATGAATAGCACAAGAAATGAGAAATATGAGATCTTATCTCCTATTGAAGAATTTGAGCCAAGATCACAAATGAACTTTGATATGCATTCGCAAGGGGGAGACCAGGGATCAATTAGTTCGGAGCACAGCCAACCAGACTCGCTAAAAATCTACCCTCTTACCTGGGAGAGTATGAAGCCAAGTCTGAGGTGAGAGCAATCCCATCTCAAAGAATTTCTTCTAACAAAGTGATGGATTCACAAGGGTTGATTAAGTTATTGTCTACCCCTGTGGCATGTACAATCACATTAGTCGAACTTCTAAGGCTACGACCAAACATGTGGACCACCGTAGGCAAATGCTTAGAAAAATTTGGAGTGAAAGACCCCATATCTAAGCTTCAGGAAGGGATCAGAGAATTGGACAAGCCTCAACTAAACACTAGGCCAGTACCTTTAAACAAGGTTGGAGAGTACTACGAGGGAGAAGATGGAAACACCACGCTACCAATAGAATTCCAAGGAGTAGTTTCCAAAGCTATTCTTGACAGTGGAGCAAGAGTCGCTCTAGCCACTAAGAAAATCTGGAAAAAATGGGGAAAACCAGCTTTGAGAGCTTCTAGAATGAAATTGCAATTGGCAGACGGGTTCATGGAAAAACCTCTAGGACTCTTAGAAAAAGTAATTGTCACCTCATGCGGAAGCGAGTATGAGCATACATTTGCAATAGTCGATTTCGACAAAAAGAACAATTACAATATCATCTTGGTAAGACCATTCATGAGACAATTAAAGATGGTCCAGGATTGGGGTTACGACCACATATACCTCAGACATGGCGAGACAACAACCAAAATACACCTAAAGACCATAGTTACAAAGATGTGAACCAGACACCAGTGGAAGAGTTTGATTCAGCTACATTGGCACGGTCCGGACTCCCAGCATGGTTCAGGCAACAAAAAGAGCTATGGATGTGCGGAGCTTCACATTGTGGGAGATTATAAAGAGAGGAATGCATCTTAGAAAGAGCGATTGAGGACAAGGATTATATTCCGGAGCCTTTTCCTGAAGATGCCTTGGAACCTCTGGAATGGGAACACATAGTAGAAACATTGGATGTCTGTACCATTACAAATAGTCCAACGACGAAATTTTGTGATAAGGAAGGCTATGATGTGCTACCCTATTACATGGTAAGCCTTATATGAGGAGGAGATGAGATTGTAGAACCACCAGAATAAGAAGAGTTTTATAACTCCTCTTAGCATCTGGAGGTAAATAACGATGCAGATAACGAGTGTTCAGACAACTCAAACAAGCGTGGGGAGAAAACAGAGAATATCAAGTTTTATGATTTTGCCAATCAGCACCCTAGATGCTAGGAATGCTATAGGAAAAAACGAGCAGAAAACAAAATGAGAGAGAACCTGATGCCCAGGATAAAGGATAAAACTCACTATCTAATGCTTGTCAAAGCAAAAGATTGTGTAAAAGACCAAATATCAGGCAAATTCTCAAAAGTGCGAAGGGAAGGGATGCAAGAGAAAATAAAACAAGTACGGAAAGCTAAAACAGAAACAAAATCAAACAAATCGCAAAAATCAAAACAAGAAACAACAAAAGACCCAGAGTGGCCAAATTGGAGCGTAAAAAGAAATACCAAGAACTAAAACGGTCTTTACGAGAGGTATGGACTACTGAGGGAGACAATGATGGTAAGGAGGAGTCAGAAAACGAAAACATGAATGTACCATCCCACTATCGAAAATTCACCATCCAGGATAGAAAAATCATAATGACACCACCAGTCAGGGAAAGAACAAACCAGGAATCTTACGATGGGCCGAAAAATGCAAACCGGATAGACCTCGCTGAACCAAGTGAAAAGCCTCAACCGGTCTATATCGAAACTGATTTAGAGCCTGAAGAAGAAGAATGGCTAACACAGCTTCTCAAGAAGTATAAATATGTGTTTGCATGGTCCTACAAAGACCTCAAAGGAGTTGATCCATCAATATGCCAACATACAATTCCTTTGAAATTAGATGCCAAACCTAGCATACAACGTCCTTATACATATAATGACACATTTACTAAACGAATCAAAGAGGAAATTGACAAGCTGATGGATACTGAATTCATCTAAGAAATCGAGCATACAGATTGGGTGTCACCCATTGTGGTTGTCCCCAAAAAGAACGGAAAGCTACGAGTGTGTGTAAATCTCAAAAAGGTAAATGCAGCCACCATAAGGGATAATTATCCCTTGTCGATCACAGAACATGTACTTGAGAGGGTGGCCGGGAAACGGGCTTATTCCTTTCTTGATGGGTTTTCAGGGTATAACAGCTGGCAATTGCAATAGAGGATCAACACAAAACAGCGTTTGCCACAGAATGGAAAATTTATGCATATAGAGTTATGCCTTTCGGCTTAACTAATGCCCCAGCTACCTTTCAGAGGTTAATGACGCATGCGTTCAAAGAATACCTGAGAATATTCTTAGAAATATATATGGATGATCTTTGTGTACACTCTCTTTTAAGAGAAGAACATATTGACCATTTACAAAAGGTATTTGAGAAATGCAGAACATATCGAATCTGTCTTAACCCGAAAAAGTGCATTTTTATGGTTAGGCAAGGCCGCATCTTAGGACACATTGTCTCAAGAAATGGCATAACCACTGACCTAGACAAAATCAAAGTCATAGTAGACTTACCCAGGCCTACTAATGCGAAACAAGTGTAATCCTTCATGGGACACTGCGGATATTATCGAAGATTCATATATATGTATGCAGTCATTGTAACCTCTGTATCATTTGTTAGTCAGTTTCGACTGGACTGAGGATTGTGAAACTTCATTCCAAAAGCTGAAGGAAAACCTTGTATCAGCACTTGTACTTAAGGCACCAGATTGGGAAAAGATATTCCATGTTTACATTGATGCATCTGCATATACAATCGGGAGTATTGTAGCTCAACCTGGAGACGGAACAATGGATTTTCCAGTTTGTTATGCAAGCCGACAATTAAACAGTACAAAAAAGAACTACACAACCACTGAGAGAGAGGGGTTATGAATGATTTATGCTGTAAAGAAATTTCGGCATTATTTTCTCCCAAACAAATTTGTGTTCTTCACAGATCATCAAGCTCTTTTGTATCTGGTTAATAAACCATGCAATACCGGGAGAATTGTACGCTGGTTTATTATATTGCTAGAGTTTGATTTCACAGTGGTGGTCAAAAAGGATAAAACTCATCTACGGGCGGATCATCTTTCCAGGCTACAAAACGGGGAAGCTCCTGAAGGAGTAGATGATGACATACCTGATGCGTATCTTTTCAATTTGAAATGATACCCAAATGGCCTCAGGAAATTGTTAGCATTATTTCCTTTGGAGGCAAATTTGATAACAAGGAAGACAGATACAAACTTCCAGTTGATTGCAGGACAACTGTATCATCTAGGTTCGGACCAAATTCTACGATTATGTATAAATCCGGAGGAATTCGAGTGTTATCTTGAAGAAGCACACGTCCAAAATTATGCATTTCATTGTTCAACAATGAAAACACACCAGAGATTGAAACAATTAGGGGTTTATTGGCCAACTATGTATGCTGACACGCATGCTTATGTTAACAATTGTACTATATGTAGTGCCAAACGACTAGTGGATCACACAACATTGTTTCAGGTAAAAATTGCACCTGCATGGAGTCAATATATCAATGATTTCTTAACCACAAGGACGTTTCCTGAAAACATAACAAGAACACGGAAAAGGGCTATAGAGATGGAGGCTCGCGACTATAATTTAATTGGAAACCAACTCTATAAGCGAGGAAAGGGCAATCAACTTAGAATCTGTGCAAGTGAAAGTGAATACGTGTTGATTTTAGAACACGCACATGGAGGCATAAGTGGAGGCCATTTTTTAGGCGATAAGACGGCAAAAATTGTCTTAATCGCGGGAATATGATGGCCTACATTGCATATGGATGCTAAAGAGTTTGTAAAGCGTTGTGACGCATGTCAGCGCACCAAGGTGCCAATAAAGAGGGATGAGATGCCACTATGGCCAATGATGGGAGCAAGGGAATTTGCAAAATGGGGCATTGATTTTGTGAGGCCTATTTCACCCCTTGCATATCGCACCCATCCCCAATATATCATTGTGGCTACGGACTATCTCACAAAATGGGCGGAAGCCAAGGCAACACAAAAAGCAGACGCAAGAACCACTGCACAATTTTTGTATGAGAATGTCTTTATACGATACGGATTACCAATAGAAATTGTCAGTGATCGAGGAACACATTTTCTTAATGAAGTCATTGAATATCTGCTAGAGGAATTCATGGTCATACATAGTAAATCTGCTCCATATCATCCACAAGCAAATGGACAAGCTGAGGCCACAAATAAAACACTATGCATGATTCTCACTAAAATTGTATCAGAGTCAAGAACAGACTGGGATCAACAGCTACACTCAACACTATGGGCATACAGGGTAGCTTACAAAACATCAATAGGAACAACACCGTACAACATGGTGTTTGGCCTAAACACTATATTACCCATAGAGTTTTTAATTCCAACTCTACGAGTAGCAACACGTTTAGAATGGACAGGGCATGAGCTCTCTTCAAGAATAGATGATCTTGAAAAGTTAGATGAACTTCGCTTACGAGCTGTAGCTTCGATCTATGCTAAAAAGAGAAGACAAAAGGAGTTTTTTGACAAGCATATGTACACGAAAAATTTCAAAATAGGTGATTATGTACTTGTTTATACCTTGAAGCAACATGCCAAGAAACTTAAAAAGAAAAGGATGGGGCCCTTTGTGATTAGTGACCTATCACAAAGTGGAGCTGTCAAGCTTGCTACATTAGCAGGTGAAGAAATGCCAAATTGGATTAGTGGGTGTCAATTAAAGAAATATCATTTACCACTAACATAGGATATGCTTCAACAAATCCATCAAGAAAAACAACGGATGAAGGAGAAACAGAGGGTACGAGAAGAAGCCCAAGCAAAAGCAAAAGAACGCATTGCAAAAAGACAGCTTCTACGACAACAACAACAATGTGGAGCACCATTGCGAATAAATGCCATTCGACTAACAAATTTTGATGAAGACATAGTGGAGCCAATAATTGCAGTCAAAGTGGGTAGCAATCAAGTTGAATCGACGACATTGATTCTGGAGCTCAAGCAAATTTAATCTCTTACACATTATACAAGCAGCTCAAGCTCAAAGGTCAACTACATCCTACTCCACAAGTGCTAGAAAGTAGTACATCACATTCGCTAAAAACATTGGGATGGATTATATTGCATGCACAAGTATATCAATATATTTACCCACACAAGTTTTATGTAGTCGAGGATGAAAGCACACAAGTTTTATGTGGTCGAGGATGAAAGCACACAACACCCCATGTTGTTGGGACAACCTTAGCAAAAAGAGTACAATGTGCAGATAGATTGGAATGCGAATGCAATCAAGATTCAACATGCACAAGAACAACAGATGGTAGCCTTTGCCCAGCAACCCCGGAAGCACCAGCTGCCAGCAACACAATCATTGGATAAAGACCCAAAAGGATGGGTGCCACTAAAGAACAACATGGACAACAAACAGAGAACAACCAACCATGTTCACTACAAATATCCAACCAAACAGACCGCAGTGCCAAGATCAAGGTTAGCAACACGAAAAAAACAAGTATGGGTGCGGAAGGATAGAAGTGACATGGCAGACAAACCAGAATACAACAGAAGAAATCAACAGAAGCACGCAGTTCAACCAAAGACCAAGGGAATAAAACAGATATGGATCCCAAAGAAAATGCTCAGCAACAACTCAAATACGACTCGTATTTGGATGCGGAAACAGAAGCAATAGGGACTCCCTTCAGTACAAGCAACATCAGAAGGCAGAGACACACAACATATGAAACCGGCAAACCGATTTATGTGGGTGCCAATCAGCAAAAAAAACAATGACAACCGCGGAAGTAGCAATACACCTACAAAAACCGGCAAAGCAAAGCTACAAATGGAAAGCAAAAGAGACAAAGTCTATGGCCAATTCGCCACGAAAATTCTCTCTAAGGAGACGACTACGGCCATATCGACAATAGCAGCAAACCAAGCGACTTTTGCAAGAAAGACGATCAAACAAAGAGCGGTAGAGTTACAACTTTTACTGGCAAAGAAAATATGCCGACCAAATCAACAACAAACACGAAACCTCGACGGTGATGCCAATAAGCATATTGCTTATACCCTTGTCTTGCACAGCATTAATTTTTCCATGCATTGACCGAGTATGCATTATATGGGGCCACATTACACGGTCAAGCATTAGCACAATTTTTTCACTCCATGCACGGCACATACACCGAGGCAATACCTTGTTGTCTAGGAGGACTCCGGCTAGGAGGGGGGGAGGCATTCTCAAATGCGGACTCAATGGCAGAAAGAGCAAAAAAGGGCATGTTTTTCGACTATTTTAAAGGATTTTCGTTTGATTTTCTAGAATAACCCAAGTACATATGCCCTTATATAGCATGAATAGACAAGTATATGGGGCCAAACGCCAAATCAAGTCCCTAGGTGTGTGTGTATATAAGTAAAAATAACCATTTTTTGGGCAAAATATTGAAAAAATAGAGAAATCCGGCCATAAAAATTGCATGTGAGTGTATATAGTGTTTTGCAGTGATGTTTTTGATTTATTATGATTTTTGGCAATTTTTTGGATTCAATTTGCTATTTTCATTTTAATTTTACTAATTTTCGGCAGAAAAACTTCAAAAATACAAAAAGCAGGTGAAAAACGGTCGTAATGAAAAACAAAAAATATGGGGATGATCAGTGACTATAGGACAACCTATGGTACAATGGGGGTGCAATTATGAGACTGGAGCGGAAAGCGTGTTTTGGCTAGATTGTGATCGAAACGTCAAAATTCTCGGATACTGGGCAAATGGAGTCCAAATCGAGAAATTCTTTAGCCTAAACCGCATCTCGCAAGAAGTTGAGAGCACATGTCAAATTTCATGAAAACTGGTTCGAAGGTCCCCATTATAAGAAATTTTCACTTCATTTTAAGCTCATTTCTACTATTGACTTTTGAGAGAGAGCTTCTGCCACCTAGAGCGAACGGGACTTTCAGCAGCTTCTATGACGCGCACGACCACCCGACAGGCTCCAGACATGAGAGGTAGGCTCACCACCTTGAGCTTTTCGCGCATGTTTGTTCTTTTGTCGCGAAAACTAGTGTAGGGTTCACACAGAAAGCGGGCAGTAGAAACCTACAGGTAGAAGTGACCACCTAACGGCTAACCCAAAAGCAATGAGACTTCATCAGCGGCTTACCCTAGCATAGGAGACCACTTTTTGATGACCAAAGGCAGTAGAAAACCATCGGGAAAAACCCTAATTCCTAGAGCCCCGCAAGAGGCCACCAAATGGGAAATCAACGGAAAGGCCCCCAAATGCTACCAAAACTCATGGGTAGGAGCATCTCGACATGCTCGACAAGTCTATATAGTCCACATGACCATACGGTGACCCGAAGCCGCACTAAACTTCAGAAACGGCATCAGACACACAAAGCGTCAAATAGCTCTCGCGGCCAAACCACATGTCCGTTTGCCACCAAACTTCACGAGCGGCTTTCCTAAACCATCAACAACCAAGTCCTATGATGGTAGACCACCACAAGTCATCGAAAACATGAAAACGCAACCACGGGTGCTTCCAGAGCGACAAATTGCCAAACGGAGCTTCGGTAAAGCCAAAGTCGACAAAAACCATACGGCAAGGATCCCCAAGGGATTGGGAAGCTATGGAGACCAACATCAAGAAATTTCATCAGTAGACATACCCGCGTAGTATGTCTACTGATGAAATTTTCAAGTCATTTGGATAGTTAAAACTCAGTTTCTCAGCTAATATGAAAAAAACGCTAACTTCATACTACTAAGTGCAATAGGATCCATGGCAGCCGCAAAATCACCGGCAAAAAAGAAGAGAATGACAATAAAAGACTACTTGGAGGAAGTAGAGCCGTTTGTCATCCCAGAAGGAACTCTGAAGCTGACAAGCACGTGGATTCAGGAGGATTTGCTAGAGTCAAATGACTTGAAGATCTACCAAGGTGTGTTCAAGGATCCTGAAGGAAATGCAATAGAGCTACCCATGCTACCTCGGGAGCTCAATGAGTTTGTCAGAAGCAAAATGGGAGAATACCTAGAGAAGATAGACCTCCATAACTACTTTAAAGCTCTGCCAGTGGGAATCGACATCAAAAGAGTTTGGGAATTCGTAACTACAATCAAAGAAGATGGAGTGGCCAAAGTTACTGACCTGCAGGGCAAGCCAGACACTATGATTGTAATCACAGAAAGAGTGGTGGCAGCCGCTCTAGACCTCTCCAACAAAGGGGATACTGTGACCAAGAGAAGAGATGAAGTCAAGGTGTACTCAGAAAAGAAAAGCAACTACACCTTTGAAGATATTGCAAGCCCTAAAGTGACTGTCATGAGCCAGCTTTATAACCAATACTTCCACATGTGTACAAAGCGGCCACAAAAGTACAGAATGTCGCCTGGAGCCATTGCTACCACCTGGGCAATACAGAAGAGCAAGCCAAAGATGATCAATTATGCTGCTTATATCCATGACAACCTGGTGAAGATGGGTAACAAGAATCCCACCTACATTGTGTCAGGTGAGCTGATAACGAAAGTGGTTTATAGGGCATTGCACGCCAAGGGAAACTGGCCTGACCCTCCTTCATAGAATGATTGGCTAAGGCTGAAAGAAGATAAAGAAGAAGAACATCCCAAAGCACCGAGTAGCCACTAGATTGAAGCGCCCGCTAGAAACCGTGCTAGAAGAGCCGCCAGAGGCAAAGAAGGGAAAGAAAGAAAGTGTACAAGTGCTGGTCAAGGAAACAAAGTCACAGAAAGCGGCACGGCTCGAAAGATTGATGGAAAGCTTCAGAGCCAAGAGAGCACTGAAAGGAGATTTGAGCAATCTGTGGAAGCCCTCACTAGAAGACATGTCGGGATCATCCAGAATGGTGCATACAGATAGGTTTGAAGACAACATCAAGAATTTTGAGATTTTGGATGCTACCACAGAAAATATTCCAAATGTTTCTTTTACAGAAGGAGAAGTGGATGAAGTACGACGACAACTGCTAGAAGAGCAAGAAGGCCAAGAGAGAGAGAGAAAGACAAAGGTGGAAAGGATTTCAAGAAAAGGCCACCAACTCCACCTTCAAGCCCTGAGTCCAGCCCACCACCATCACCACCTCCTCGTAGCCCTCCACAAACCCAACAAAAGGAGCTAGTTAAATCTGATGATCAAGAAGATTCAATGCAAGAGAAGAGCCAAGAGCAAGAGCAAAAAGAAGAAGCCAAGCCTAAAGAAGAGCAGCCAGAGCTAGAGGAAAGAAAGTTTAGCACATTCCTTGATCTACTAACTGCGGGGTATTCACAAGAAGAGGCAGCCAGTGTGGCATTTGAGCTGGCAAGCACAAGGCCAAAGGAACAAATGTCGAGCCTGCGGTTAGTAGAACTGAAAGAGATGACCACTGATACAGTGGACCTACAACCACCTACCAAAGACTGGGATGTGGTGATGCACAAGCTAACCGGGGTCAGGGAAAAATCAATGGCCACGGATAGTGAGTTTGCTAATCTCAAAAACACTGAAGTTCAGATCAAGGCTGAAGTAGACACACTACAAAGACAAAGCCAAGAGTATATAGAGAAAGAAGCAGAGCTGCAAGCCAGTTTGGCCACGGCATTACAAAGATGCCAGGAGATGGTACGAGAAAATCAAGAAGTAGAAAACAAGCTTCAAAGAGCTGAAGAAGAATACATAAAATCAGCAAGCCATTGACAGATGCAAAGAGGGAAAGGGACAACCTAACCCTGTAACTTGCTAAAGAATCAAAGAAGTGGAAGCCTTAAGGAATGCCAAAGAGAAGGCAGAGATAGAGCAGGAGGCGAGCCAGGATGAGGTAATAGAGCTTATTGACCATATTAAAGTCAAAGATCAAACCATCCAAAGGCTGGGGCATCTCCTACCAGAGTCAGAGCTAGCTCAACTCACACTACTTTAGAGACTGATTTATATCAAGAACAAATGAAAGACCTCCAAAAGGAGTTGACATTGGAGAAGCGGCAAAGGCTAATGCTGGCCGAAGGGTCATTGGTGATCCAAAACCGCTTAGAGGAAGAAAATCAAGCCATGAGGAATGAGCTAGAAGAAATCAAGAGAAAGCTTGAGGAGGCAGAAAAGATAAATGCAGATCTAAACGACCTCCTTGTGAATATGGGAGAGCAAGATGAAGCAGAAAAGAAGACATTTCAGAAGCAAATAGAAGAGCTGAGAAGCCAACAGCAAACAGAAGAGCAGCAGTTTGGCACCGGGCCAGCAGCCATGGAGGGAATAGACATAGAGAATGTGGCAGATCCTGTGGATACCACCATGCAAGAGGAAATCCTTGTAGGACCCTCACAAGAGCCACAACATCTGACCCAAGAAGAAGAAGAGAAGCTGCAAAAGGCCATAGAAGCGGCAGTCAGAGACACCGCCAAAGAAGCCTTGGAATGGGAGCAGAGGGTCTTTAAATCAATGACTATTCAAAAGATAGATACCAGCAACCTTCGGCGTGAATGGCTACGTCCCTCTCTCCCATATCCGTTGCTGAAGTATGAAGCTGCCACGATCAACAAGCGGATGAGAGAAGCCAACAGTGCCAATGTACAAAGCAGACATCTCCAAACCTAAAGGGGTCAAGTTAATAGTCGACTCTCAGTCCAGGTGGAGAAGGGCATGGCTGACAAAGTATCCACAGTATCTAATCCACTTGGTAGAGGCACCTAAAGTGATCAAAGACAACCTCAGTTTTTGCCCCCTACCAAGGATGAGAACATGGAAAGCCCATGAGCTATTGCAGAGAAGCCAACCTACTTCACTAAATTACCCAAAGCTTCCAGGCTCGAAGGCAGGCGAGAGAATAAGTGAGCAATACATGGTGAAAACCCTAACGGGCGCCATCAAATTGTTCACTGGCTCGCCTGACCTATCTTGCATCATGATGAGAAAGATATGCAAAACACTTTTGGCAGTCTTCGAGACCTTCAAACCAAGCCAAGCGACAGACAGTATCTTCTTCTTTCAAGATACATACAGATGCGCATACGATCTGTTTGGTCAGCCTTCTCATGAGGTGATACATGCATTGTATCAAAGGATCATGTTTTTACCATCTTATCACCTCCAGGCCTTAGAAGAAGCCTTCTACACCGGCTTCTTCACAATCAGCACAAATATATTCGGCCCGACGCTACTAGCTCAACATGCAAGATATGAGTCACTTGTCAAAATGAGAGACAGCCTACACTGAAGACGCGGCTCAACAGCCATGTCGGGAACGACATGAATAAGGAGGGGGGGGGAGTGTTAGCGGGCTGGACACACCCTATGGAAAATGACTGCTCGGTGGATTATTATTTTTTGTAATTATTCATTTATTGAGAAAACCCGACATTTCACATTTGTAAATATTGGGGCTTACAGAAGTTTTCAGATTGTATCCCAGTTTTGACATTTAGATTAAGTAGATGGTTAAATTGGAACATTAAGGTTTGAGATTGTAAGGTATTTATACCACTTTTTGACCTTAACGAAAAAACCTTTGTCATTTTAAAAAAGTGAAGTCTATAAGTGAGTGTACTATGTACGAGAGAGAGTGAGAGCTTCATCTTGACGCTATGCACGCACCAGTGGTCGAAATCGAGTGCGGAGAAGTGCAGCGTGTTGCCCCCGAAGAGAGCTACACACCGATACCTACATTGTGGACGTACGGTCCGGTTTTGCGAGCTCGACCTACGAGCTTCAACTGGTGATTCGGTGAGCATACGTTATTCGTTTTCACATTTCAGCATATCCACGCATTCGCATTGAGTAGAAATACACATTAGGCACTTAAGTTTTTGGAAACGACGACTTGCAAATTTTGGCCAGACATCCTAAGTGATTTTGCACCAGGTGTTTTGGGTTGGGATTTTGGTTCTTGGACTTTAGGGAGAGCAATCTATTGGTGTTAGTAGGTCTCCTTCAAGTTCTGTGGCGATTTAAGGCCGTTTGATGGGTATTTGGCTCTAGAAAGCGTTGTAGGAAATCTCCTCTTATGCACACCTGAAGGCTATAGCTTAGACATTGGGTAGAGTTCCTCTGTAGGAATTAGTCAAGAGTCGTTCGAGTGTAAATTGACACCCTATGCTTGCTTCCACGCGCCTATGGGTGGAGCTTCATCCTTAGCTGAGAAATCTTGGTAGGTGAGTTCTCGTTGTGTTGACGTCCGTCGCGGCGTATTCGCCAACACCCACCAAAGATCGAGGACCAAGAAGAGGTGTTGCAGCCTGAGTCAATTCTCCGACATGAAGACAAGGTATTGAGAGGCGGTAAGATTATCCGATGGTATCTTATTAAATTTAAGAACTATCCTATTGAAGATGCTAGATGGATGCAAGGCATACAATTAAAGGATAACCTAAACCTTGTCAATGCTTACAATGCTTCCCTAGAGTAAGCAAATGTACAAATGTTTAAAATGAACAAAGTTTTTGTCTTATAAGACTCCCTTTTTCTTTATTGTGCACAAATATTAACTAGTATGCATGCTTAGGATCAAGTTTGCAAAGACAACGTCTCCCAAACACCAAGTAGAGCTTGTCACTCTACTATGGAAGATTGATAGGACTAATGTGCAGACATCCTTGCGGCAGCTTACGCTCTCAAGCACCAAATGGATTGATTAGTCATCCATTCTGGAACGATGTCGTAGGGTAAGATAGGGATCCTCTACCCGCTAGAACAACGACTAATGAATAGGCTTTATCTTCTCTAACCCCATAGTCGAGGACGACTATGATTTCAAGAGAGAGGTAATGTCATAATAACTAATATCTAATTCTCCTAAATGATTTTCTCATGTTAAACTAATCATTTAATATGGGAAAGTACCAGGGGAGAAAAGCCTAGAATATTGGTTAAGCTGGCAGACTAGCCACAATAGGGATCCAAAGGAGGGAAAATAGGGATCCAAAGGGGGGGCATCTGCAAAAGAGCAATGTGCAACAATGGGAATTAAAGACCCTAAGGTTCAGCCCATTAAGACCTCCAAAATACTAAGGTTCCAAAATTCAATGTAAAGTCCAATGGTCAAACCTTAGGGATATTGGATGCTTTGTAAGTGTACACAAAGTCGTCCTAGATCCCTACATAGGAAGGGGCAAGCCCTTTTAGTAGGGGATGAGAGAGAAAAACACACACACACACACTCAGGCTCCCTTTACACAAAGGGAATAGGGAACACATGTCAGCTCCCTAGTCCAATTGTCCTCAAGGTGCACTCAAATCCTATTGGATGGCCATAGAAGTGGACGAATGAGAATTAGGCTAGAGTACATTTAGTTTAATTCATTTTTAAACACTTGATAAAATAACCAATAGGAATTAAGCTCTCTAGAAGACTATTGGACAGTCTCGCAAGGGGTCCAATGAGCATTCAACAGCCCAATGGCTTGCCTGATTCCTATTGGCCAGAAGACAAAGGGGTCCACCAAAGGGGTCCAATGAGAGTTTAATTGCATCAATTAAATACCTAAATCTCTCACAAAAGGGGAAAGGGGGACACATGTCAAAAGGCTATCACTTATGCTTCTCAATTATCATTGGCTAAGCTTTGTAGGGTCCAATGGGGTGCCAACATGAGTAGAGGGGTCGACCAAGAGAGAGAGAGAGAGAGAGAGAGAGAGAGAGGGGGGGATGATTTTGGCAAGGCATTATCACACACACACACTCACACAATCTCACATGTTAAGCAAGAAGACTCTCTCTCTCTCTCTCTCCTTCTCAAGTTTTAATGGAAAGCTCATCATCTACTCCAAGTTTGTGAGAAGGGAGGCCTACACCAACAACTCTTGGCTTTGTGATGCAAATCCAACCAAGAACCAAGCTTCAATGCATGCTCATTTCCTCTACCATGCTAATAACTAAGCTATGCTAAGCTTATATGAGTGATTATGTGAGGAGATATACTTCTTTCTCGTAAGACTACTCCTTCTTCCTCTCAATCTACTCTCATACCCCGCTAGCTGTCACCATCTTCGAAGGTGTGTGAGGTCTTGGGTCTGAGATCGTGAGGGAAATGATGTTGTTTTTTCTAAGTTGTGCATGGTGCTTGAAGCTTCCATCTTCATTGCACCAGCAAGTTATTTGAAGGAAGACAAAGTATTGTATTGCAAAATGTCTCCCTTGATGGGGGAAACCTATAATACAAAGCCTTTTGGAGGGGGGGACCGGCTCATGTAAATCCGGTCCTCAACTATCGTCAATAGCTTAATTTCTCTCTCTTTTGAAGTATCTAACTAGGTGTTATGCTTTTTGTTGCTCTCTCCATCGAAGCACTCTTGCTATGCTCGTTAGGAATCTATTCTAATGAAATGCTCACTATGTTTATGCTATTTTCTGCTACACACAAGTTACTAGGCCATTAGATGTTACATAATTTGAGTAGTAGTGATTCTTGCACAATAGTCAACACGAATCAGTTTGTTGTCAGTATATCAAATACAAAAACTAAGAGAATATCTAGATTTTATTATACCTTATTACCGCAAAATCTTCCATCAGATGTACCACCTCGTTTGCAGTTACAAACTCGTCCGCTCTATAAAGGTGGATCTCATAAAGAAGATTAGGAGTCATCATCATTCTAACATTAGCATCATCATATTACCATCAAATATGAAGCACTACTTGGAACAAAGTGTGGTGCTCTTCCCAATATATATATATATATATATATATATATATATATATATATATATATATATATATATATATATTATATATATATATATATATATATATATATATATATATATATATATAGATCGATTCACTGTTTTTGTTGATAGTTTTTGTTGAGAAAAACCATTGAGAATCAGGTATATAGGATTAGGTTAGAAAAAGAATTACATGGATTAAAAATTTGTATCAAACCTTATACATTTGTTAGTTGTAAACCTCTTTGTATACAATGTACCGAGTGTAAACCATTCCGGCTCTATGAGTTCACATATATTCGATCTTTGAGCATCATCAAGAACGTTTTTTATGGTAGCTTCACAAAAGAAAGGTTCTCTTCTCCTCCATGTTTGCTTGTGTATCAGATATTGTTGATCTCTCTCTCTCTCTCTCTCTCTCTCTCTCTCTCTCTCTCTCTCTCTCACACACACACACACACACACACACATTGCGAGCAAGAAGGCCAACAGATCCCTCTTTCTCTCTCAATTCTGCAAGCGCCGTTGGCATGGAGAGGCACTAAGGCCGTATCGATTTGAATCCTGGACTCCAACATCAAGTTGGCTACCAGTATTTCAATTATGTGTGTGTGTGTGTGTGTGTGTGTGTGTGTGTTTATGATTGATTATCTAACAATAGTTTGATTTAACAACCTATCAAACCATACAATGGGACTAGATAACATACAAGGGGTATATATACATAAAAATACGTCTTTATAGTAGACGAAAATGACAAAGACAAGATCGTACAATTGACAACATTTAGACTGGATGTATGGATATCAATTGTATCACATATGCATATATATACTTATCAAAGAATTGTTTACAAGGACCATCTATACATTGTTAAAAATCAAACATTGGATGATCTCCAGCTATTGTTGCAGTTTCCTTCGTAATCCCAAGGAAGGAGCCGCTCCTCTTACCTGCCACCATCCAAGAAACACAAGCCCATCAAAACTGGCATTACTTGGGAAGACAGGTGTCGATGACACCTTCCCCTTGTTATCAGTGTCAAAAGTTACAAAGCTATTGTCAACTAAGTAGAGATCAAGTAACTAATATTTAAAAATTGTAATCATCCAAGCACTAGAATTACATAAGAAGATAGGTGTTGATAATCCCTTTTTTTCAAAAACTATACAAAGAGCTTCACCAAAAAACAAAGGTGAAGTAAGTTAATAAGTCACATAAAATTGCTTTCAAAAAATTTGGTAGCATTTCGTTTGTACTACGGACAATATTTCAAAAAATCCAATAGCTACCATCTCAAAAGAGACCCTCACTTGAGGATTAAAGCTATCAACATAAAGAGAAAGCTAGAATCAATGTGTTCAAAAGTAGAAGAGAAAACCATACCTTGTCTATTGCAAGTCATATCCCTTGTAACAAATTATTTCTCGCCATACATTAGCAAGCACAAATTTAAGCAATGTTAAGACACTTTGCATTCATAATACACAAGATTTTTTATTTACAAATTACTACATGTTTTGAGAAACCTTTGCAAATGGATCTCAAATTATGTCTACCAAACCTTGCTAAGAGGTGGATGTTGAAGTCACTCTATACTGCAAGTCAAAAAAAGTTTGCAACATGTTACTCGAGACTCAACCTCACCAACCTGTTGCTCAATATGTCTAATAACTCAAAGCATCAACATATCATAACATGATTATCCAATATCCCGTACAAAAACTCAAATTGCAAATTTAGGACCTTGTTGTCCTAATAGATTATTGTTTCTCCTTCCAATAAACCATCATTTTTTGCTCAAACAAACCAGCCAATTGGCAATCTATAGATGAGTAAAGAGCTCAATATGTCTATTCATAGTTCCATGCACCATTTATACCACTAACCTATGTCCAAGATTCCCATGTAGTACTCCTTAGATGGTTGCTAGTGTGTGTTGTTGTGCGAATGAGAGAGAATTCAGTAATGAGGCACACCAAATTTCAGTCTCATAAGGAGGTGGGAGAGATGGTTTCAAAAAAACATTTATCCACTATCGATATCCAGTTAAAAGTTTGTTTGAACGGTATCTGCTTACTTGTAGAACTAATACAAAGAGCTTATTTGATTTGTATCCACCAAGGATCAAATATAAACCACCCATCATTAGGGGATTACCACATCATCAAGTTAAACTACAGTTCAAGTGTGGAAAAAGCCAAATCCACAAGAACCGAGACTCATTCCAAAGTACACTTATATATTCACAAAAGTTAAAAAGCCAGAATTTATGGGTAAGTGCGTATTACTGAATGTATCTGTAGAACTCGTCGTTTTGAAAAAAATGCATGTACTGAGTAGGTGCAGATGCACCTACCTCCATTCTGGATCAGCTTCCATTATAGACTCCAGAATAGGAGATGCATATAGGCTGGTTATCTCAACAACCATCATTCACAAAATCCACATATCGAACGTCCAACCATTCTGTTCATTGTGCGTGTGTGTTGCTGTGTTATGCTGCTGCAATTGAAGGAGGGGCGTAGGGCCACCATGATTATCAAAGAGAACAACATTGTAGCTGATTGTGAGAAAGAACTCAAACTTATGTAAATTACCAGTATTGAAGATCCATGTGGCCATAGGGTAAGCTCACGATGCCTCTGTAGATTAGGGAGCTATGATGTGTGTGTGTGTGTGTGTGTGTGTGTGTGTGTGTGTGTGTGTGTGTGTGTGAAGCCGCAAATATCAAGGGTGTGTATTCTCAAGGGGTTTAGAGGATACGGTAGGGAAGCTACATAGGGATTACCCTTCAAAATGCAAAGCAGGTTTACACTAACACGCCATCTTACACGATGAAGATTGTGTGTGTTGTGTGTGTGGAAGCGCTCGGTAAGAAGAGGAATGCAATCCTCGATTAGTGGTTGTGTCCTTCTAAAAGAGAAAGTGGAGTAGGTAGCCTTAATTGAGGTTTATTTAAATTAAGCATGTTGAAAAAGCCAGTAGTGTGTGAGCAGTATGTGAGTTGTATGTATGTGTACATGGGTTAGGTAGATAAAAGAAGTCAAGCAAAGCTCCATCGGTTGAGCATCTATTGGTCACAATAGGGTATAAACCATGAGAGAGAGAGAGAGAGAGAGTCTATGTGCCATCGAGTGCCATCGAGTCTATGTGCCATCCCACTGAAGGCAATATCCTAACCGTAATTGAATGTGTGTGTGTGTGTGTGTGTGTGTGTGTGTGTGTGTCCTTGTCCGCTCAAAAAAGACCGCCCGAAGGTGCTGCGCAAAGGAGCTATTGACATGTGTCCAAGGAGAGGGAGGGGGGGAGGGGGGGGGGGGGGGATCCCTCCCCCCATTATATATATTCCACAGCGTCTTGGCCCTAGTTGGGCATAACCGCAATCTGTGCATTCCAAGAGATGACATCCCGAACAAGAAGCTCCTCAAGGACTTTTTATGCTTTACGAAGTGCTTTTCTTTCAACAATCCATGACTAACAATATCATCATGAATTCTTTAGCCCATATCAGCATCTTGTGTAATGCCACATGCCTTCAAGGTGAAAGTGTACAGGATTTCATTTGGAGAGATTCCCTCTCTCTGCATTTGCTGAAAATAGCCAAGAGCTTCTTGGCCCTAACCCTCGCCTTCAAGATGCAAGCATATGTGATTCCATTTGTAGAGACACCCTCACTTTGCCCCACTTCGTATCCGTCGAAAATAGCCAAGAGCTTCTTGGCCCTACCTATATCCTGCAATCAGTGGATTCCAAGAGACTACATCTCGGACACGAAGCTCTTGAAGCACTTATTGTGCTTTATGAAGTTTGCATCATAGTTGGCATACATGTCAACCAAGGTAGTGCCAAGCATGACGTTTTCTTTCAACACATTAGAGATTTTTTGCCTTTTAACATTTAGAGAGAGAGTGCTCTAAGCCAATGAGGGGGAGGGCTTCCATTATGGAATCTTCTTTTTGAATATTGCTTTTGCTTTTCTAAAATGAATTTTCTTTGGGCCACAATCTGAGGTAACTTTCAAGTACATGGTCTTTGTAGCTCAAGAAGGTCTCTCTCACTGACCCAAAAGAATGTTGAATCTTCTCACGGCCTTCTTTTCCCTCCTTTTCTCAACCCTCTTCATCTCACCTCCTCTTCCGTCCACTTTCTATTGTCCTCTCTTCACCTTCATTTGCTCTGCATTCTATTCTCCTTAAGCAATGGAGTCCACCTAATTTAAATTCCCTAGCACATCCATTGAATCCATCACCACTTATGCCACATTCGATGAGCACAACCAATGGATCCCAATATCTATAACCAAGGGATATGCAATAGAGCAGGAAAAGAAAAGCCTCATCCAAAAACCCATTCCTTTCATGCTAGAAAGGAAGAGTGAAAGAATTTTGACTTGTGCCAAGAAGAGAGTGAAAGAGGTTTTGGTGCAACATGTTTACATGCACAAGGAGCTTCACCTACAACCCAAAAGCTCAAATTTTCCTCTACATAGATCTAACTGTAAGTGGTTCACACTTCTCTTCTTATTTGTGGTTCTCTTCTTGTTTGTTGTACTATGCCACTAGGTAATTGTAAGTGGTTCAGATGTACACAGTAGATTATTTTCACTTTGCTTTGGTTTGTTTATAACCGGGTTCTCTACTTGATTTTTATAATTTTTGTTTGTGGTTTTCTACTATGCCCATTACAAACGTATATTCCTCAAGCATAGAGGAATGGAAACCGGTAGAGTGTGTCATAGATATTTTAGATGTCTGGCATGGATCCATTGGTGAAGAGCTTTACAAAGGGAGAACTCATAGTTCCCTAATAGAAAAAGGGATAGTCTTTTATGATCATTCTTATATCCAACAAAAATCTATGAAGAATTGGAACTATCACCAAGGTTGCAGTGTCTAGTTTTAGAAGTGGAGAGTGGCCATTGCCAAGCTTAATAACAAGCAAAATCTAAAGGTGCAAGATCTTTTATGAGATCCAAAAATGTTTAAAGGCCAACATTGCAAGCAAACAGAGCAGAGTTTCAATTTTTATGCCCATCATTGTCTATGTATTTCATTGCAAAGGTTGATATGAAAGTCTCTAGAACAATGTTGTCGGTTGAGTGCTTAGATAGTGAAGATGTGTTAGAATTTGTGGATGAAGGTTGGAGTCAAAAAACAGTGAATGGGGGTCCTTTGCAAAGTGCAATCTCGCTTGATTACCTATAAATACATTATCCATACCCAAAATTTCATTATTTCATTTCTTTTTTTAGTCGATGGCATCATGTGTGTGTGTTGGGGGGGGGGGGGGGGGGGGGGGGGGGGGACTTGGTCCCTTTAGATCAAAACATGGATGCTTTCAATGAGAACCCCATTCAAGACATTGATCTATGGATGAACAATGAACACGCAAATTGCATCAGATCGGCTTTTGTACAAATGCTGGTTGTCTCTTCTTGTAGCAGAGTGACATTTTGTACAATCTTTCCATATCAATGACAAATGACATTTTGGTTCAAATTTCTCACCTTGTTGGTTGCCATTTTTATTTATTTTATTGTTCAGATGTCTTATTTGTTTTTTCAGTGTCATCAATATGGTATGCCCTCACAACACTATAACTAGGCCAACCCGGTTTAGGTTTATCACCCTTCCTCCTCTTCCTCTTCTTCCTCTTCTTGTGAGAAATAGGTCAAGAGATATGGGTAAGGATTCTGGCTCCTCTTCCTTAGTTCCTGTGAGCAAGAAGGAGAAGAAAAAAAGGGAGAAAAGCCCATGAACGGGAGAAGGAAGAGTTAGAAGAGAAGGAAGAGGTAGACCTTGAGCTAGTTTTTGTTATCTCCACTTACTTGAAAGAACTTCCCCCATGGTTGGTAGATTTCTTAGGCCCTTCTGGGTTAGGGTTGGAGGATGGCATGGAAAATTATGAATTGGGCCTTGATATGTTGCTATCAATACAGTTGGACTGAGATAGGCTCTTATTCTTTCTTCTTGCCCTTTGTAGGCTGTGTCTCTTTGACTACCTTTTTGTGCTTCTCTTTCTACTTGGCCTCTAGCTCCTTGGGATTTGGTTCTTCATATGTATGCTTCTTCTTTGTCTCCTTCTGCTCCTCTTTGGCATGTACTTGTGTTTTTCTGGGGCTCTTTTTGGGAGCAAAAAGCTTTTTTGCCTTCTTTGGAACCTCCTTGGGCTTCTCTTCCTCAACCTTTGCTCTTTTGTGTGGATCTTTCTTTGTGGTGCATGGCCTCTTCCTTTGGATTCTTTGGCCCTTTGGGGGCTTGGGTGTTGCTATGGCTAGTGGCATCTAGACATTGACCATATAACTAATCAACTTTGCTCTTACCCACCAAACATGTTTTTTGGCGGTGTAGCAATTCCTATTGATCTAGCAAAGAAAGATTGGTGTGTTAGCTCTAAAAAAAATTTCAACTATCAGCTTACCCTAATATTAATAGCTTACCCTATTTATATTGTCAAATGCTTATCCTAATAATCTTTTTTGGGTTGCAATATGTGTAGTCAAAACCACTAGCTTGCCATTGGTTCACATGAGAAAGACCCCTCCTGCAAGGGTGGCTGCACCCAACAGAAGGGAAAAAATTTATACACTATTTTAAAATGTATTTACTTACAACCTAGCAGCACCATACCTTCACATTTAATATTTGCATGTCATCCATGAGCTTTGTGATAGCAAGACATTGCTCAATTGCCTCTATCAGCCTTGAGGAAGCCTCATTTAAAAAGATCCAAAGCATTGTTACAAAATAACTGAAAGTGGGAGCAAAACTGACTAAAGTATCAAACAGTTACACTTACAATCTGACAATTCCATGGTGGCCTACCTACAAGAGATTCAATATGAAACGTGTTTTATCAATGATATCAATTGCTATAAGACTCCAATGAGATTTGTGACAAGGCCATTGGACATTATCAAAAACCTCCAAGATGAAAATTTGAAAATGACCTAGGATTGCAGAAGAACATACCTCTCATGGGGTAAGTGTACAGAAGGAGTTCACAAGTCTCAAAATCAATTTTGGCCAGCCAGTTTCTTATATTAAATCAATTCTCAAATAGTGAGAGATGGTTGGGTCAACCATGCTCACTTTATGTTAGTCATCTAGCTTATAGTCTTGTATCAATAATCTATAAAGAAATTCAAAGAACACTTATTAGCTATGAACAATCTACAAAAACACATATAGAATGTTGATGGTTAGGATGCTAGGATAATACGGTCATTGATCTCTTTTTTCGAGTCTTTGAAAATGTGAACACGCTCTGCATCCAAGGGAATATAATCTTTTCTTTGAATAAGGTCATTGTCTAGGAAAGCAGCCACAATGAAGCTTGTGGGATTGACACCTCTCAGCAATGAAGGAAGTTGAACTTCAATCTCCCTAAGTTCCTTTGTTTCCATCTCCTCCATATCAACTTTTGGCTCCTCCTCTTCTTCCAGAACATCCTCATCTATGATCTCCTCAATCACCACTTCAAGCTCTTTTTCCTTTCTTGATGGGGGTATGTCGAGGATATTGAAGGTTTTCTCATCTTGAAGAGGTATTGGTTCAAGCATTTCGCTGACTCTGTACCTTAATCTCCTCAAGATAATCATATCTTTGTCCATCAATGTGACTGTGTGTGAGAGTGGATTGCACATATGTATGCATCTTGGAAGAGTTCGATTAAAAATTCTTTAGTAGCCTCATGCATACATACCAAGGAACCTCTTGTTAAAATGCTATGCTATTTATCTATAGAGCCTTTGAAAAGAAATCCTTGGAAAAATTGTTAGAGACTTCTATGCTCTCCTTATCTCCCTCAAGCATCTCACCTTTTGAGAGAATCTTCTTTTCTTTATAAGTGGGAGTTTCATACCAACTCCCTTTTTGTTTTGCTTGGAAGATGAAGCTCCTTCATCTCCCTTTGAGCTCTCATAAATCTCCCCCTTTGAGCTCTCACCTTTATCTCCTTTAGAGCTCTCACCTTTGTCTCTTGGTTTGAAATCTTTTGGTGTTCCCTTGACATATCCTGATTTGACATCTTCTCTAGGAACCTTCCTTGAAATTTGTTTGGTCCTTGCCATATCTAAAGATTATACCTAAAAAAAGAATATATATATATATATATATATATATATATATATATATATATATATATATAGCCATAGAGTCACTTTAGTTTCTCTTTTGAAATTAACACACTATCAAGAAACCTCCTCTCTTCATTCACTTGAAAAGGGCATAATCTCAAAAATTTGCACCAAAAAGAAAGGTTGTGTCCTCTCTACTCAAAAATGGTGTAGTCGATGACTACTCTATTTTTGCTTAAGGGGGACACCATAAAAAAAAACAATTACAAAAGCCTTTATGTCTTCCCTACACAAAAATAGTGTAGTTGCATCTGTCGGATATGCATCCGGCTACACTATCTTTGCTTAAGGGAGACACATCCACAAAAAAATTACATGAAAGATCTCAAATAAGCTTTTGTGTCCTCCGAACGCAAAAATAAGCTTTCCGGATGCATGTCCAAATATGTTGTTTTCACATAGAGAGGACACAAACACACAAAAAAATTCAAATAATCTTTTGTGTCCTCGCTACACAAAAATAGTGTAGTCAAATATGCGTCCGACTACACTATTTTTGCATAGCGAGGACACAAATCAGAAAAAAAATATATATTGCAAAATTTATAAAGAGAATGTTAAAAATTCAAAATTTTACCTTACAATAAAAACTCCAAATCACCCAAAGGTTTGAGTAGAGAAAATGAGGAGAAAGTATTGTTGAAGGAGAAGGTCCGGTTCAAATCGACCTTTTGGAGCAATGTGAGGCAATAGAAGAAGATCCTAAACAAATCAACCTTGAGGAGCAATGTGGAGAGAAGAATGGATTTGATATGAAAAGATTGAGAAAAAATATTGTTTGGCTGCAAACACTTCTATACATAGAAGTGTACAATTACCTAGGTAAAATTTGAGTTGACACAATTTACGATGCATGGATTTCACCTTGTGCATGGATTTGACAATTGTACACGTGTTTTGAGGTGCATAATTGAAATACTACTTATAGTTCTCAAAGCCGTGTATATGTAATTTTTTTATACTCTTTGGTATTTTGTCAAGATTTTTGTGTAGAACATAAAGCTCAAATTGTTGTTGAGAAAGCACAAAGGTACGTATTTTCATTGGATTTTTCAAGAATATTTTTTTAAAATGCAATTTTAAAGTGAGTCATCCCTACGCGAATATAATGTCCACGAATGCCTTGTCGAAGATTCAAAAATTGCACAACAACATATCATTACGCACATTTTTTTTGAAAATATATCGTTGCTAGGAAAAAATAGAACACTTAGTCATGCCTCTAACTGCTCTATTTTTGCATAGCAACAACACAACTTCTCTATATATTTTCAATGCATAGTTTATTATTACATGTATCGTCTCTATACAAAAATAGAGCACCTGAACACATATCCAGATGTTCTATTTTTGCATAGCAAGGACACAATCTAGTAAGTAAGAATTTTTTTGCTTATGTCGTCCTTATCCGGGTGCTCTATTTTCACATATCAATGATGCCATCGTCATTATATTTTGCATTGCAATGACATTATGCAACCTTTCTCATATGTCATCCCTATGCAAAAATAGATTACCCTGACATGCGTCTGGATGCTCTATTTTCACATAGGGACGACATAAGGATTTTTTTTAAAGAATCAACACGAAAAATCTTTTTACCAAGTATAAGACCAATCTTTTAAACAAATAAACGATACTTTAAAGTTTTTTGGTTTTTCTTGTGCAAAAGAGGTGACAAGGAAGAGTTTGGAGGGTGTGGACATTGAAGAGGTTGAGGAGACTAGTGATGTTATTGCAAACTAATGATGCATGACTATGATCCAAGAATCTAGAAAAAGTGGAGGTGGTGGATTCTTACCATATCTCACTATGTAAAGATATATTCAACAGTAAATTAAATCCAAAGATGACTATCCCCAATGCAGACTTTGAAACTTGTACAATCAATTTTCTTCTCTTGGTTTGCAAAGTGTTTTTGATATTTTAGGGTTTTCTCTTTTGTTTTCAGCCAACTACTTTTCTTTGATCATAGTTCTCATTGGAGCCTAATTTTCATAGCCAGTGATATCACTAGAAAGACTTGCTACCTTCTGAAGTCTATTGATAGATTTCATCAAATGGTAAGGTTGTTAGTATACTTTGGTCCTCCTACTACTTCATTAAATTGGTAAATCTTAGCTTGATATGAATTTATTTGTTTAAAATAGTAATGCTTCAAGGATTATGGGAATAATTGAACATTGTCCACCTATTCTACTTCATTTTCTAAGATGGAGATTAAATTGATTTAATTTCTAATTGGAAGTCTATGTATTTATATACTTTATAACAGCTAATAAAGTACAAATTTTCTTCTTGCTCAGATCAACAGGTATTATTGCTACTCTGCAAGCCATGTTTGGTGGGTATACAAAAACATTGTACAAAGCCACAAGAGAGGGTCAACAACAGACTTGGGACATGTGAACATAAGGTAGAAAGGTTGGAAAAATAACCTCAAGGAACAAGCTAGGAAAGGACGAGGACACCAAGTTGCACGCTCAACAAAAGCCAGTAGTCAAGGCAAGAACAAAAGAAAGATACAATCAAAGAGCCAAAGGGAGAGGCAGAGGGGTAGAGCAAGAAAGGGAAGAAGGAGTAAGTGACCCCAAGAAAGAGTTCAAGGAGGACACAAACGTCCATAGATCCACACAAAAAATCTAAGGTGAAGGAGGCAAAGGAGGATGAGAAGAAGAAAGAGCCTAACATCCCAAGAAGAGCCTAAGGAGGACATAGGTAACTCCAAAGAGTCCTTAAGAAGCACAAGAAATACCTTGAAAGAGCCCTATGAGTCCTTTAAATAAATGAGAATATCTTAGAAAATTTTGTAAAGCAATATCTCTTCTAAAGTTAAACATTTTAAGTACAAACCAAGTAAAAAGAGGGAATCCAAATCAAGTAAAGTGTTTCATTGATACATGAGTAGAAGTGTTTGAATTTTAGTCACTTCAGCTCTCATGTAACTCTTGGTTTTGTGTTTGCATGTTTAGTCCAATCTAATTATGTTGGAAGTAGCATGTCCAACCCCAAAGCACAATCCATGCCATCTTCTTAGCCTATATTTCAAGGTCCTAAAAATTACACAAGCCATGGTGGGACTTGTCATAAAATCTAATATCTAACCAACCCACATATTTTCTCATATTAAATTGATCACTTAATGTGGGAGAATAAATGGGAACAAGTGTTAAGATATAGATATGTGCTTATAGATCTATCTCAACACGGGGCCAATAGTAAAGGGGCCCAAATGGGAGATGGTCTATCAAAAGCAAGGCTAACCAATGGAGCATAAGACCTTAGGGTTAGCTTCATTGAAGACCTCCAATAATGTGTGTAAAAGTCCATTGACCTTAGGTAAGCTAGGGCTGAGCTTGAGGTGGGAACCCGGCCCAAGCTCGAGGTGCTTTTCGTGCTTGAGGTGCTTGTCCTGCTTGAGGTGCTTGATTAAGATGCTTGAAGTGCGTGACTGGCTCCATGCTTGAGGTGCTTGACTTGGTGCATGATTAAGGTACTTGAGGTGCCTTGAGAAGCTTGCCTGAGATGCTTGTGGGAACACCCCCCTCCTTCAAGTGCTTAGTCATGCTTGATGACTAAGGGGCTTGCTCATCCAAAGTCAAAAATATCCCTACAAGGAGGGGGGCGAGCCTACAAGGGGGGGGGGGGGGGGGGGGGGGATGAGAGAGAACACACACACACACACACACACACACACACACAAACACACACACAAGGGAAGCCCTAGCTTGAAGAGGCAGCAAGGACACTTGTCAAGTTCCTCCCCATGTTGCCCTCATGGTGTGCCTGAAGCCTATTGGTTGGCCACCCAAGGGGTCCAATGATAATTTAGGATATTTAATTAATTAATTTTGCATTTATAAAGTCCTCTCTCTCAAAGGGGAAAGGGGGACACTTGTCCCAAGGCTACCCATGTTGCTTGTAATGGCTCCTGCTTGTGATTGGCTAGGCTTGGAGGGGTTCAATGAGCTTCAAGCATGAGCTACAAGGGGGGGTCGACCCAAGCAAGCTAGGGGGGTGCTTAGGGGGTATACTCACCCACACACACTCACAAACACTCTAATTGTGTACTATGCAAAGTGCAAGAGCTCCCTCTCCTTCTCGAAGCAAGTAGAGGTTGAGAGCCTACACCAACACTCTTGGCTATGGAGTGCAAATCCATCCAAGAGCCATGCTTCAATGCTTGAGCTTGCCATCTATTTCTTCTTCATTACTATGCTATTATGTATGCTAGCACAAGAGTTATGATAAGTGAGAAACTAGCTCTTTTTCGTATGAAATGTTTCTTCTTCCTCGTCCCTACCCTCATTCCCTGCTAGCTCTCTCCACCTTCCAAGGTGTTTGAAGTCTTGGGACTGAGGCTTGGTATAGTTAAAGCTTTCTTCAAGTTTAGGTTATGCTATGATGGTGATGCATGAAGCTTTCCATCTTCATTGCTTCACCTAGGTCGCAAGGAACACAAAGAATGTATTGTAACAAGTCTCTCTTTATGGGAGAAATCATAATACAAATGCCTATTGGAGGGGAGACCGGCTCCACATAAATCCGGTCCTCAATTGTTGTCATGTTCTCTAAATTCTCTCTCTTGCAAAAGTATCGTCCATGACAAGTTAACTAATTGCTATAATTATGTTGCTATCTTCAATTATGTCTACCCGCTATGCTCACAAAATCATTTCTTGAAATTACTCTCATTAAATTCCGCTAATCTCAAATTGAATATGCAAGTTCCATTACATTGGTATCAGAGCATTTGGTTTCTCTTTTCTTGCCTAAGAAGAGAGAGAGGTCCTTAAGTAGCCTATAAATGGTTTATGTTGTTAATTATAATAGAGTAAGTGGAACTGGGATCTAATATCGGTTTTGTTAAGTCCACTATGTGGGGGATGGTGCACACCTTGGGAGCTTTGAACTTAATAATGGAGTCTTTTTAGACTTGCCTACGGCTTTACCATTATTGAGCCATAAGAAGTCCGAAAGGAGCTAGCCCTTGGCAACTCTGCTATGTTAGACCTACTCCTCTACTCTCTATAATTAACCACTTTGAGCCGTGGGTGTAGATACTTAAGAGCCGATTTTCAAAGGCTAAGAGGAGTGGCAACTAAGGTTTTGAACTACCAAAGCATACACTAAGTATAAACATAAATTTTGTTAACATGGCTGACAATACTCAAGAGAGTAGAGTGAACATTGATAGCTTTGATTTTGCACATGAAGGTGCTAATGATGATGCTCCCATGTTTGTGAATTATCTCGTCGCTAGGTTGCAGCAAGCTATGGGCAACCCTGCTTTGCAAGCCGAAGTTACTCAACAGCTTCTTGCTTATGGAATTTCCCTTCCTCTCCCAGAGGAGAGAGAGCTTAGGAGGCCTCTTGAAGAGACCCCCAAAAGAAGACTCTCTGAGAGGAGGAATCCAAAGAGAAAGACAGCAATGAAAGTCTAAGTTCTTCTGAAGAGGTGGCTCCACGAAGACGGCGGTCTAGACGATCGCCTACTCCTCCCAAGAGGAAAAGACAAACCTATAGTCCTTCTCCTCATCACTTTGAAAGGCAAGAGAGGAAACAAAGGAAGAAAAGGGCTACTAAGAGGTCACCCTCTTCTCCTTCTTCTTCACCTTCCTCCTCTTCCGATGAAAGTTATGGCTATTCTCCTAGAGAATACACGAGGGGAGGACATCGCAAATCATTTCCTGCATGGCGAAGGTCACAAAATCTAAAGAAGTTCAAGGAGGGAGGAAAGAGTATCTCTTTTCTCACCTACGATGCAACCTTTGGTGCTACCGAAAAAGTGTTGGCCTTCATCCAGCAATTTGATGCGGCCTTTGGGGACGAGAGCTTCACAGAGTCCTCCAAGCTACGCCATGTAGCTATGCACTTCCAAAAATCAGCTCGTCAATGGTGGGCTAACCTTCGTGGCAATGGAGAAGCCCCAAAGACATGGAAAACTCTACGAGTTTCCATCATGAAGCAATTTCTTCCAAGCGATACTAAAGATAAAGTTCTTACCAAATAGCACGGCTTGAAGCTTCTCTCTCATGAGTCTATCAACAAGTATGTAGACAAGTTTTGGGATTTACATCTCAAAGCTATTGTCTTTCAAAAGATAGACTTTGCTGAGCAAAGACAGCAATTCTGTGCGGGATTACCTGAAGAGATGGCCGAATATATTAACTCTCAACGGCCTGGTACTATTACCGAAGTAATCCATCACACCATGGTTGCTTCACATATCAATTTCCATTAAGGGGCTAGACGTAATGTCAAGCCCATGGAAAACAAAGATAAAAATGATGCTTGGGGAAAGGTAAGAGAGCATGATGCCTTCATCTTGTTTGACCCTGGCTCTAGTCTCAACTTCATATCAATAGAGTTGGCCACCAAGTTAGGCATTCAAGCTTTTGAGATGGGAGATATAGTAACAGCTGAGATCCAACTTTCAAGGGACAATAAGCCTCCGTTACTCCCTTGATTGGGAAGTTGAGGCTTCATGTCCAAAGCTATGTCGACAAAGAAGACTTCTTCATCTCTCCTCTCCAACATCAGGATGTTATCCTAGGGGCACCATGGTTTGATCGCATGGTTGCCAACATGAAGTTCTCTGAAAGGAGAATTTACTTCACCTACAGGGGAAAGAACATGTATATAGATGCTAGTGAGCGTGGTCGCACTATTCCATTTGTAAATCCTCTTTCTTTTGATAGATCAATGACGAGCTCAGTTTCTGCGTACATGATTTATGTCAAAGAGTCTCTAAAAGCTAATAATGTTTCATCAAATGAAAATGATAGGAATCAAGAAGAGTTAGACATGTCTACTTTTCTAAAAGGATTCCAAGATGTGTTCATTGATGATATCCCTATGGACCTACCTCCAAAATGAGGGGATGATGACCATCGTATTGAGCTCCTTCCAGGAAGCTCACCGCCTAACAAACCTCCTTATCGAGTCTCACAAGCTCAACAAGAGGAGATTATGAGGCAAGTACAAGAATTGATAGACAAAGGGATGGTGAGGCCTAGTTCCTCTCCCTTTTGTTCTCTAGTCCTTTTAGTGCAAAAGAAAGATGGTACATACCATATGTGTGTGGGCTATCGAGCACTAAACCATATCACTATCAAAAATAGATTTCCCGTGCCTCGGGTAGAAGATCTGTTTGATAAGCTACAAGGCTCTACCTACTTCAGTAGGATTGACCTTAAGAGTGGCTATCATCAAATAAGGATAGTGGATGAAGATATCCTAAAGACCGTGTTTCGCACAACATTTGGTCTTTATGAATATCTAGTCATGCCTTTTGGCTTGACTAATGCACCAGCTACTTTCAATCGTCTCATGGAAAAAAAATTTAGACTATATCGTAAATTCACTGGAGTGTTCTTTGATGATATCATCATCTACTCCAAATCTTTGGAGGAACATAAGCAACATCTCCAAGTGATTTTTCAAACCTTGAGGGAAAACAAACTTTTTCTCAACCAAAAGAAAAGTGAATTCTTCCTTCAAGAGATTCAATATCTAGGTCATATTATCTCTCACGATGGTATTCGTATGGATCCATCAAAGTTAGAGGTAATAAAATCATGGCCTAACCTAAAGAATCTACATGAGCTAAGAAGCTTTATTGGTATGTGTGCATACTATAGACGCTTCATAGCAAAATTCTCTCAAGTAGCAGGACCACTACACAACTTAACAAAGAATAACGTTAAGTTTGTATGGACTGCTAAGGAGCAAAATGCTTTTGAAAAACTCAAAGAAAAGCTTACTTCCCAACCAGTCCTCGTGCTTCCGGATCTCTCAAAACCATTTGAGGTCCAATGTGATGCTTGTGGTGATTGCCTTGGAGCGGTTTTGCTTCAAGAAGGGCATGACATAGCATATGAGAGCCGAAGACTCAATAGTGATGAACGAGTCTTGGGCATTTATGAGAGAGAGCTTTTAGCTGTTCTACATGCCCTAGATACATGGAAGCACTACCCATTGGGGACTCCATTTATCCTACGAACCGACCACCAAAGTCTCAAGTATTTCATGACGCAAACCAAACTTTCCGACAAACAAATGAGGTGGGCAAATTTTCTTTCGCAATTTAATTTCCATATTGCTCACATAGCTGGTAAGCACAATCAAGTTGCCGATGCACTTTCACGACGACCAAAAGTTAATGCGGTGTCTATAGCTACTCACAATGATCTATCCTCTATGATAGATGAGTATGCTACTGACCCTGACTTTAGAGACATAATGTCAGCCCTTGCTTTGGGGAAGAAAGAGGAACCATTCACCTTGCAGGATGGTTATCTTCTCCACGGCAATAGGCTATGTGTTACCCATTCCCTTCATGAGAAGGTTACGTATGAATCCCATGCTCCTCCATATGCAGGGCATAGAGGTATTCAACCTACTCTTCGAGGAGTAGAGACGTATTTCTATTGGCCTATCGTGAAAGTGGACATACAAGAGTATGTTTCAAAATGTGTAGTATGCCAAAAGACCAAGTATGATAGAGGGAAGCAACCTGGATTACTCCAGCCATTGCCTATTCCAAATTCACCATGGGAGAGTATATCCATGGATTTCATCTTTGGATTATCCAAGTCTATCCATGGGAATACAGAAATATGGACAATAGTCGACAGGTTTAGCAAGCAAGCACATTTTATTCCTGTCAAAAAGACTATTAAGGCACATCAAATGGCAACTCTCTTCATATCTCATATTTTCAAGCACCATGGATTACCCACATCCATCGTGTCAGATAGAGATCTTAGAATGACCAGTAATTTCTGAAAAGGTCTCTTTGAAAATCTAGGAACAAGATTGAATTTCTCTTCGGCCTATCACCCACAAACGAATGGCCAAAGTGAGATAGCCAATCTTACGATACTCGATCTACTCAAAACTTATGTTACCGAAGTAGATCAACGCTCACAATGGGAAAAGTATTTACCTCTAGTAGAGTATGCCTACAATAATACTGTACATACTTCTACGGGGAAAGCACCTTTCGAGATCATAGAGGGAAGACCTAAAAGTCCCTTGCTACTCAAAGTACATGGGAAGATCTTCGCCGCCGATGAGTATAGCCGTGACCTACAAGAATCTTTTCAAAAGATTAGGGAGGCTATAGTCATCTCTCAACAAAGGCAAAAAGCTGTTGCTGATAAGCACAGAAGAGCCTTGATGTTCAAAGAAAATGATTGGATCTTACTCAAGTTTCCTAAGGCTCGATTAAGGAAAACGACGGGCAAAAATCCTACGGGCCATCAAAAGTATTATGCTAAACTAGCAAAAAGATACTATGGTCCTTTCCAAATCTTGAAGCCCATCAATGAGACGGCTTATCAACTCAGGTTGCCCAACCATTGGCTTATACACAATGCCTTTCATGTAAGCCTACTTAAGCCCTACAAAGGAGAGCCACCAACTGAACCAATTATTGAAGACCCTCTTGAAGTTGAAGACCAAGAAGAGGTGCTACAACCCGAAGCTGTCCTTCGGCATGAAGACAATGTACTATGACATGGTAAGATAATCCGACGGTATCTTATTAAGTTCAAAAATTATCCTTTTGAAGATGCTAAATGGATGCAAGGAGTACAACTTAAGGATAGTATGAACCTTGTCAATGCTTACAATGCTACATTAGAGTAAGCAAATGTACAACTCTCTTTTAAATGACTCATGTTTTTGTCTTATAAGACTAATTCTCTTTTTAATTGTGCACAAGTTTAACTAGTATGCATGCTTAGAATCATGTTTGTGATGACGACGTCTCTCAAACACCAAGTAGAATTTGTCACTCTACTTTGGGAGAATGAAATGGACTAAGAGCAGACATGCTTGCGGCAGCTATGTCTCCCAAGCACCAAATGGATTAGTCATCCATCTTGGAAAGATGTCGTAAGGTAAAAAAGGGATCCTCTACCCGCTAAGTACGATTGACTAATGACTAAGGCTTTATCTCTTCTACCTCATAGTCGAGGACGACTATGATTTCAAGAGAGAGGTAATGTCATAAAATCTCATATCTAACCAACTCAAATGATTTTCTCATATTAAATTGATCACTTAATGTGGGAGAATAAATGGGAACAAGTGTTAAGATATAGATATGTGCTTATAGATCTATCTCAACACGGGGCCAATAGTAAAGGGGCCCAAATGGGAGATGGTCTATCAAGAGCAACGCTAACCAATGGAGCATAAGACCTTAGGGTTAGCTTCATTGAAGACCTCCAATAATGTGTGTAAAAGTCCTTTGACCTTAGGTAAGCTAGGGCTGAGCTTGAGGTGGGAACCCGGCCCAAGCTCGAGGTGCTTGTCCTGCTTGAGGTGCTTGATTAAGATGCTTGAAGTGCGTGACTGGCTCCATGCTTGAGGTGCTTGACTTGGTGCATGATTAAGGTACTTGAGGTGCCTTGAGAAGCTTGCCTGAGATGCTTGTGGGAACACCCCCCTCCTTCAAGTGCTTAGTCATGCTTGATGACTAAGGGGCTTGCTCATCCAAAGTCAAAAATATCCCTACAAGGAGAGGGGCGAGCCTACAAGGGGGGGGGGGATGAGAGAGAACACACACACACACACACACACACACACACACACACACACACACACACACACACACACACAAGGGAAGCCCTAGCTTGAAGAGGCAGTAAGGAAACTTGTCAAGTTCCTCCCCATGTTGCCCTCATGGTGTGCCTGAAGCCTATTGGTTGGCCACCCAAGGGGTCCAATGATAATTTAGGATATTTAATTAATTGATTTTGCATTTATCAAGTCCTCTCTCTCAATGGGGGAAGGGGAACACTTGTCCCAAGGCTACCCATGTTGCTTGTAATGGCTCCTGCTTGTGATTGGCTAGGCCTGGAGGGGTCCAATGAGCTTCAAGCATGAGCTACAAGGGGGGTCGACCCAAGCAAGCTAGGGGGGTGCTTAGGGGGTATACTCACCCACACACACTCACAAACACTCTGATTGTGTACTATGCAAAGTGCAAGAGCTCCCTCTCCTTCTCGAAGCAAGTAGAGGTTGAGAGCCTACACCAACACTCTTGGCTATGGAGTGCAAATCCATCCAAGAGCCATGCTTCAATGCTTGAGCTTGCCATCTATTTCTTCTTCATTACTATGCTATTATGTATGCTAGCACAAGAGTTATGATAAGTGAGAAACTAGCTCTTTTTCGTATGAAATGTTTCTTCTTCCTCGTCCCTACCCTCATTCCCTGCTAGCTCTCTCCACCTTCGAAGGTGTTTGAGGTCTTGGGACTGAGGCTTGGTATAGTTAAAGCTTTCTTCAAGTTTAGGTTATGCTGTGATGGTGATGCATGAAGCTTTCCATCTTCATTGCTTCACCTAGGTCACAAGGAACACAAAGAATGTATTGTAACAAGTCTCTCTTTATGGGAGAAATCATAATACAAATGCCTATTGGAGGGGGGATTGGCTCCACATAAATCCGGTCCTCAACTGTTGTCATGTTCTCTAAATTCTCTCTCTTGCAAAAGTATTGTCCATGCCAAGTTAACTAATTGCTATAATTATGTTGCTATCTTCAATTATGTCTACCCGCTATGCTCACAAAATCATTTCTTGAAAGTACTCTCATTAAATTCCGCTACTCTCAAATTGAATAAGCAAATACCATTACAGGACTTGCTTAAGGTGAGATGAAAGCATGAAAATTGGCTCCTGTTTTTCCTTATCCATCTAGATGTTCTTCTACTTTTTCTTCTCCTCTTCTATTGTCTATATGTCATCACCTTTTTCATGTATTTTTTTTCTACCTCTTAAGAGTTCACAGGATGTAAGGAAAAAAAGTATTCATTATGCCTATCTCTGTTGCTCATTTCCAAGTTTGAGTGGGTGACTTTGGAAGATCAGATTGATCTATTTATCGATCAAATTTTATACCGTTTCATGCAGCAATGGGATTTTTCTTTTAGTGTCAACCCACAAAAACCAATCACATAGAAAACGACAACAATTGAAACGAACGATAGGACCAAATGTACACAGTAAGTACATTAATTAATCTTTTCACATCAAAAAAGTACACAAAAACCTTAAAAATGGTGATACCATTGAGACACATTGTAAGGTTCCCAATCTGAAGGTTGGGGTGACTTGATAGTTAGGCCTTCCCTTGTTTCTTGGGCTCCATTGATGACACTTTATCCCAATTTAGAGAAGTAATGATTATTGGATATGAATCTATGGAGGATTGAACAAAGACTCATTCATGAATAACATAGTAAAATTGGGCTAGTAGAGCCAAATTTCTTCTCAAATGAATATGACAACCATTCAGAAGTCCACCCTCAAGTCCACAATCCAAAATTAGGCCGTCAACCACTTGAATCTATCGCCCTCTATGTCAATTAGAGTCAATGGGCTATACAATTCTCCTCATGATATTTTCCACAAAGGAAAAGCTTAGAAATGGACTTTTATGCAAAGATTACAATGGCGTACACACACCAAAAACATGGATTTCTTTGCTTATGGTGGACAAACCAAATATAATTCTATTTAAAGCTTGAGGACTTGTTTAGAAGATCTTGATAAGAAAAATATATATACATACAAATTTCAAATCAATTGGGCCTTTGAAAGGAGAGTTCTTTGTGGTGAAAAACCTAGGAAATTGGCCTAATGAACATACATTAGTAAATGAAGGTGATAATCAACCAACATTGATCCATTTTATCAATTCATTTGATTGAGCATTGATAAGTGCTTTCAAAGAATCCAATAGAGGAAAGAGAAATGGATCAAAGTGGGATTCCCCTAATCAATGCTATTAGTGGCTCAAGAGACTTGATGTATTTTGACTCATTATAATATAGAAACTAATTTTTATAAGCTATATCATCCACAAACTAAGCATGTACTGATTACTTTCAAAGTTATTTCTATAGAATGATTAGAATGTGGGCACATGTGAAAAGTTAATTTGGAATAATAGTATGCATGGTCCCAACGGTCCAATCATTTAAGGTGGTTGTGTGTGTGTGTGTGTGATAGAGAGAGAGAGAGAGAGAGAGAGAGAGAGAGAGAGAGAGAGAGTACTCGTGTGGTAGACAAACAATCCACACACACACGTACAGGGGGGGAGAGGGGGAGAGATTGGTCACACCAAGAATCTGATTCATGTGCTACAATATATATATATATATATATATATATATATATATATATATATATATATAGAGAGAGAGAGAGAGAGAGAGAGAGAGAGGGAGAGAGAGAGAGAGCACTTGTGTGGCTTTCGAACAATCCACACACACATACATACAGGAGGGAGAGGGGGAGAGATTGGTCACACCAAGAATCTCGTTCAAGTTCTGCAACAGACACACACACACACACACACACACACACACACAGAGGAGCTTATGATTTTTTGGGCAGCCCCTCATATCTCTGAGTGACCTAGACTCTTCTTGTTCTTGTGATTGTCTAGGCACTTCCCCAGATCTATCAGTGAGAAAAAAACTTGTTCTTGTGATTGACTAGATAGTCCACTAGATTCCACAACAGAAGTATACGACAATAGCAAGCCTAAGAAAAGGCATCTCTTTTTTTTTAAATCATTTTGTTGGTTTTTCTATCGATGGTGCACTGAGGAGTCTTTGCTTGAGATAAATGCTTCTACGCTTGCCATGGGAAGTTTTATGATATCCATTAGGAGAAACTTGGACTCACTTTTTGGCCCTGTAAGAATTTCGACGTTAGCTTAGAGAGAGAAAATGAAAATGTTAAATAGTACATTTTATGTGATAATTTTTTGCACCAACAAAAAGCCAAAATGACATTCTTTGTTAGGTAGTCGCCGTCTTTATCAGTTTGGAGCAAGAGAAGATGGTCCTGAGCCAGCCGTTTTTATCCTCTTTGTTGCACCTCCTTCTTCCTCACTCTGTACCTCTTCAACGTGCAAGCCTCGTAGACGAACTCTTTCCTCTGTTGATGGAAGTATCTTCGCAAGCATCAAGTATCTTTTTCCCTAAAAAATAGTCGTTTGTTGTATGGATCTAAGCTCTCTAGGTCTTCAACTCTTGCTGCCAGAGCTTGAGTTGTGTAGGACATGAAATATGGGGCTTTGAGTGCTTGGCACCCATACCCAATGCCAAAGATGTGTAGTGCAAATTGTTTCTCTATCAGATATAGACTTTCTAAGTTTAGTGGCAGGGGATACCCACCACACAGACTTGTAATAACTTTCATTGCAAACAGTGGGAACTTTGCATTGTCCTCAGAGTATTCCTTGTGATATATTATGATCTACAAAACAGTATTAAAAATTTCATGGAACATAAGTGAGATGGGTACAATAGAGTCAAGTACTTGAATTTTTTCTACAAACCTTTTTGTGGTTAAAACACTCGACGTAGTGACACAACACCGCATCCTTGCCTTGTACTTCAGTGAGACAAGCCCTTGTTGTGAGCCTCCTACGCTTCTAAGGAAACTATCGTCTTTCACAAGTAGATGCCAACAAGAAAATTGATCTCAATACGGCATCACTTGGCCATCTCCAAAACCATCTAAATGCTTTCAAAAATTTACCATCTGATTCTTGTCCATTTCCAACATGGACCTTCCTTACAAGCGAATAGAATGAGTATTCGCTACCTGGGCTCTAGGTGCCACAAGGATACCCATGCTTTCGAAGCCAAGTTGTCTTGTCGTTGATCTGTTGGAAATTCGGCTTCTCCGGACTTTGCTTCATTGAATGTGTCTTTGATCTGTTGTGGATAGTTGTGTCAGCAATGATATGTTGGTTCACTCCATTATCATCCACAAATCCCATGTCTGCCTCACAAAAATCACAATTGCACCTCGGCAATAGTCGTCCTGTATATTCATCTCATGCATGATATCCGTGAGCAGAATGTAGTGAATGTTTTTTGCCATAGCAAAATTGGCAGCGCAATTCAGAGGCAAAGACCCTTCCTAATTTGGGCTTTCTTTCTTGCTTCCTAATGTTGCATTCGCAAGAGAAGCAAGAGTTAAGCTTGCATTAAATGTTTCCTTTAATACCTCTACCCACTCTTCTTCTAGGTCAAACTATACCTCCACATCCTCTAGCTCTTCCTCTGGCGCCCATGGGCAACTACCAAATTTTGATGACTAGGAAGTCTCTGACTCACCATCCGTCAACAAGTACAAGTAACAGACAAACCCGTGGTTGAATTCACTAAGCAACACTTTTTAGAGGGCCTAAGCCATCTCTCTTGGACAAGCAGTGCATCAGAGGGACACTTTTCTAGATAGCAATTTAGTCTCCTTGCCACACGCTTCTCAAGGTCAAGATCAGTTGGGTGCACATATCTCATGCCATAAATTTTTAGCAAATTGTCACAAATGACTGCTTCATACTCTTGCAAATGCGTTTGTAGATACTCAATTGAGCAATCAATGATCCGCTAGATAGAAAACTTTGCATTAAACATTCCTGATAGCTTTGGTGCACGGTGATGAGCAAGGGTGTTGTATAAGAATGTGTACAGTTCTTCTTCACATGTATCTTTCCCTACATCGTTTGTCTCTAGGACTATGTTTCCCATGTCTGAAAGAAAAAGCAAGCCAAAACTACTATTATATATTTATTGAACAATATTTGGTGTTAGAACCAAACAAATAGTGAGCCCGATGAATCCCTCAAGGTCTCTTTTTGCTTTGTTCTGACCCGTGTATTGAGGTCATAGTAGATCACATGATGAGAGTCAGAACCAGGAAAATAGGGGCCTAAAGAATCCCCCATGGCCCTTATTTGCATGCTTCTGACTCATGTGATTATGTCATTACAATTCATGATGTATCCATGTCCTTTCAACAAACATCACGAGATGAGAGTCTCAATCAGGTGAGTAAGGGCCTGAGGAATCCCCCAAGGCCCCTGTTCGCTTGGTTTTGACCCAAGTGATAATGTCAATAGAATCTATGTTGTGCCCATGTCCATTCGACACAGATGGGTCTGAACATAGCATCAAATGTTATCAGCAATAGATATCTAGGCCTACTCACTCACTATGCCCAAACATAACATTATATGAACAACCATAGCCTTGCACGGTCACACAAGGAGTTACAAATTCCAGTTATACCTTGAACCTCATAACTTTGCATGGAGAATCTCAACTAAAATTCGTACGTTTTGTAACTATGCCAATTCTGGCGTTGCAAGTCTTCTAATCTAACCCAAACAACTACTCTCAGTCCTTGAAGTGTTGTTCCCCTTGTGCCCTAACCCGATGACACAGTGGCTTTGGTGCGCACGGAGGTGAAACACACAGGCAGCAGAGAGTGAGCAGGGAGGGGGAGGGGGGGGAGAGAGAGAGAGAGAGAGAGAGAGAGAGAGAGAGAGAGAGAGAGAGAGAACCTGTCTTTGCAATATCCAATGGCACCGAGGTGGATGTTGATGTGGAAGGTAAGAGTCTCAAAACTTTGAAGGTCGCTAAGAGCAAGATTGTGAGAGGTGGCTAAAAAGCAAGATGGCGAAAAGACAAAGACAACGGCGATGGTGATGCAATAGTAATAGACTCAGAGCTTTGGAGGTCACTTAGTGCAAGATTACAAGAGGTGGCCAGGGATGAAGATCACAGAAAAGACAAAGGCAAGGGCAATCTGTTTCTCCTATTTGGAGATGGAGATGGTGACTGCAATGGTGATCGGTTTCTCACCACTAATCAAATCACTACAATTGACCAACCACAATCAAATCAATAATAATGCTCATTAAAGAGGCGCATGGTCCTAAGTTTAGAGGTAGTTACCCCCGTTAAACATTTTAACTCTACCCTCGTCCTAGTTGAGCGTTCATGCAGTGTGCAAACAGTAAAAGCACGAGTGCTCTTCTGCCTCTTTCCGCATCCTCTTATGCCTCTCTAGTGCTCCCATCCCACCTAGCATTTTAACTCTACCCCCGCTTGTGCTCCCAACCCACTTTTTCCATCCTCTTCTTTCTCTCTAGTGCTCCCATCCCTCTTTTTGCATCTTGTTCTTCAGCGCTTTGTTGATGCAGATCTCTACACACAGTGCAAAGGTATGCTATTATACTTTTGTGCAGTTCCATTTTGTGAGGTCAATAGCAAGAGAATAGGGGCAAGAGAACTGTGTTCGGTGCTCCTCTTCGCTTGGTACTAACCATAGTCGCTTGGAGCCTCTTCTATGAAAGAAACATTTGCTCACAAAAGGTGGTTTTTATTTATGTTATTTGTAGAGATAGCTCGTGAAAAGGCCAGGCCTAGGAGAGCAACAGTGAGCAAACTAGAAGACCCCGTGACACATATGTCTACACACACTAAAGAGGCATGTTATTATACTTTTGTGCAGTGTTATTTTGTGAGGTTAGTACCAAGAGAATAGGCGTGAGAGAACCATGTTTGGTTCTCTTTTTGGCTTGGTATAGACCATCGTCGCTTGGGGCCCCTTGTGTGAAAGGGACATTAGCTCGGAATGTGGTGCGTTTTTATTTATGATGTTTGTAGAGATGGCTCGTGAAAAGACCAAGTCTACAAGAGTGACAAGTGAGTCCTAGCATGCTCAAACAAGAAGACGTTGATACGAGGGGCACAGATGCGTCATATAGGAGCTACAAAGGATCAAAAGCCACATTCAACCTGCCATCCCACCAAGTAGTGCGAGAGATTTGCGAGCATTAGAGAGTGGGCATGCGATGGTCCAACACCACACTTCTATGCCTGCAGGAGATTGTAGAAGACTACCTCGTTGAATTCTTTAGCAATAGATATATCCTTGCTTCCCATGCCCATCGTGTCACAAATATGACACAGGATTTTGAGACACTTTGGAGGTTGTGTTTCCTCTACGATGGGCTGCTTTAGCCAGTACCTAGCTGGAACAGTAGAACCCATGGATATTCTTAACATCGCCCCTCTCCATCCTCGTGCACAACGAATAGAGCCTTCAAGGGATGAAAGCAGCAAAAGAATCCGATCACGGGTTGAGAGGAAGGATGGATAGGCAAATCCTGAGCCTGAGGGAGTACCCAAACCAGGTACAACTCCACTCCAATAGCTTGAGCCAGTAAGGAAGGGGCCTTGGCCATCTAAGGAGGAGTCAGAGCCAGCCCCAAGGAGGAGACTTAGCCGGTTAGGGAGGAGAAAGAGCCAGCTAGGGAGGGGCGTGAGCCGGTAAGGGAGGAGCTTGCACTAGTTAGGGATGAGACTGAGCCAGTCAGGGAGGAGCATGAGCCAGTCAGGAGGAGACAGCCACACAGGAAGAGCCAGAGACAGCTCAAGAAAAGGAAGGGGCTTCCTCTTTTTTGTGAGGGCCAACCAACATAGAGCAATGGCTAGCATACACAAAGCAAGAGCCTCTGCTAGAAGACTAGAATATCGTAGAGCAAATCAATTAAGAAAAGGAAGAGTATTTGCAAGTTCTAGTCAATTTGCCACCTCTTCGTGCACAAATTCATATGCCCGAAAGGTCAGAGGAGGTCTACATTTTTAACCTTGATCAACAAGATTATGCCTTACTAAAGCAAGTGCTTATATATGTAGTACCGTTAAAGAAATTGTATGTTGTATAGAGCACATTTTGTTAGAACATGCTCCAAGGACTGCCGCTTAGCACCAACGGGTCAGCATGCCCATGTATGTTGATGACTATAGTTGTGGCTGGCATACGTGTATGAATGTTATGCTCCTTGTTAGCCAATTTTGGATGAACCAAACATAAGTACGCATGTTGTTTCAATGCTTTTATTTTTGCAACATTGTGTTAAAAGAAGGAACTTCTTTACTTACTTTCTTATATCATGCTTCTCTAGGACCTTGAATTGCATAACTACAGCCCCTATCATGTGTTCAAATTTTATGTAATGGCCATTCAACATATTATAATCTCAGTGCACAAATAGTCAAGAGAGGAAAGTGCTCAAGATGAAGAGTTCAAACAGGCCCGCATTGACAAAATGATTCATCAGCACCGACAGACTCAAGACAACGTTCAAAACATGCAAGAAGCAATCAATCAATATTAAAGTAGAGAATTGGGTTACACGTCAGCGAGACGACAAGAGAGAGAAGCTTCACAGGTGCAAGATGCATGGGAATCCATGGAAGCGGCCCATGCATTTGAACAACATGAAAGGGTACTCGAGACCAGCATCCCCCAATTTTGAAAGAAACTAAACAATTTTTAAATTTTTGAAACAATAAAAAGTGTACATATTTGAAATAATGTTTGAGCGACACAAAATGTCTTTGTATTAGTCATTTTGGAGTGTACATCTTGGATTCCATGGCATTAAAACTCATTGCATGCACAATGTATGTGACCTAGCTTTCAAAGGATGGAAGTGGCAAAGGAGTTACACGGGATTGGTCGGATGGCACGCCTATATAGATGAATATTCTTTTAAGGGATGATTTTTTGTGTACTGCAGGTAGAGAGAATGTAGATATGCTTCATGTTATAAGGGGAAAGCGTCACATGTGCAATTGAGAATGTATGTTGGGTGGATATACTTTATAGTACTCTCAACATAAGCAGCAGTCATAGATGTGTACATTATCAATTGTCAATGTGTGTGTGTGTGTGTGTGTGTGTGTGTGTGTGTGTGTGTGTGTGTGTGTGTGTGTGTTTTCACCAGGATGATGTATATAGTAATATATAGTTATAAATGTTACGTCCATATACCTTTGTGCTTTTATCATTTTCATTTACACACAGGTTGAATGTAAATATGTATTTGCTTTACATTTCTCAAAAATGGTCTTTGTTCTAATTGCCAGGCATAAGAGCTCATAGAAGGAAGAGACACAAAATAGATCCAAAGTGTTTGTTTGGGCACCAACATGGAGCTACCTCTTCACCGCAATTGCTAAAAGGTTCAATAAAGAGATAATTTGACTTCAATGAGAGGAGCTTCCCATGAGCTCAGATGTGGATGTTGCAGAGGTAGAGTCAAAAACCTCTACAAGTCAAAAGGACACTCCACCCCTTAAGATTCATGTACTAAACTCACTAAAGAGGAAGGTGAAATTTTCAACCATTGCCTGTGGGCCACCTACAAAGCACAGCACAAAGGATCAAAGGAAAAAAGAGATAGTTATTGTAGAAGACCTTGCAGTCATTGATAAAAGGCTTTTTTACTTTGTAATATCTTCAAGAGCTTCTAATAAATATCATAAGGTATCTGACATCTTTAATGCCACCTTTAATCTTGATGATCTTCTAGATCAACATGATGATTACTTAAAGCCTGAAAGAGAGACATTTGAGCCGGAGGTGCAAAAGGACAGGGTCATTCTTGATGACATGGTGGTAGTTCCCTAAAGAGATTATGATCCCAAAGGATGTTCGTACAAAGAATACAATCAGATTCCATTGTCATATCATATTCCATTGTCATATAGACCCTTGTGGTGCTCTATGCACAAAAAGGAGTGCAAGAATCCTTTGGCTTTATTTTATATCTGAATTTACTATTTGCTAGTCTTATGAAGAACCCCAAGGAAATCATGGAGGAACAAGATCTACCACCAGATGAACAGGAGGACGAGGAGAAGGACTACAATGAAGTGGATGAGATAGACGAGGATATTAACTTTGAGGCAAAAGCAAAGGAGGTTGAACAATGTAAAATGTTGTCTGTGGAAACATTAACAATGAAGCTATTGTTGGATGTGTCTGGATTCAATGAGAAACAAGCTGAGTTTTTTTATGCTTCTTGGTGTGCCATAATTTAGACTTGGAGACAAGACATATATTTTCCTCCATGAAAATCAAAGTATTTTCTGTCTAAGGGAGGACTTTGCATTGGGCACCGTCTTGAAATTCCAAGAGGAGAGGAGTTGCAGCAGTTGCTTTGTTTCATAAAGACTATTGGAAATAGGATTACAGGGAAACACAGACAGCTTGGATAAGACAAAGGAAAATACAATTGGCCACAACATCCAAATCACCTCTGGAAAGCCCGCTGAAATCGTTGAATAAAGGAGCATAGTCTGTGGGAAGTGCTAAGGCTCTGTTTCCACTACTCGAGGATGAATAGGATCGTTTTTCAATTTTGGATGACAAGTCAAATTACGTGCCAGATTGGGAGACCTCAACCCTCAACGAGCTTACACACTCTGATGTCTGACTATGGAATGAAGAGCCCAAAGATAAAGAAGAGGGCAAGCTTCAAAGACCATTGCCAAGCCCTCAAGCTCAAGAAGAGCACAAAGAACCAACAAAATGGAAAAGTTGGCGCAAAAAGAGAAATAGCCTGCCAAAAAGACAAAGGCATGACCCAACCTGCTATAGACCTATAGTATAAAGGATGAGGAGTTGTGAAAGCAAAGCATGTAGTGGAGCCATAGTTGGTTATTGAGCCCAATGACCTATTCATAGAAGAGAGGATAGTGCAAGGATACTTTGCATGGGGCCAATTCTTTCCAAGTCACTACCTCTTGGTCGTGGAAGAAATGGTCCAAACGCTTCTTCCAATGCTTCAAGACTCATGCATCATTCAACAAGAATTCCATGCTAGTGCATTGCCTTGAAGCTCTAAAGAAGGTAGTACATGGTGGAGCCATAAATTAAATATGGTACTTTGGTACGTAAGGTACATATGCATAGTCTTGCATGTGTTGAGGTTTAAGGTACGTCAAAATACGGACAATTGGTAAAAAAAACCTTTTAAAAATGGAGAAAATAGAAACCTTCAAACTTGTAAACTATCATTCAATAGCTGATTGTAGAGACCTACCTACCCCGAAGTGATGTCACTTGTGACTTGTACACTAACAATTGCACAATACCCATGATGATGTGTATGTACTTCAAACACAATATCTATGACATGTATGATAATATGATCTCAAATTTCCATACCACAAAGTGACAATTGATCAATGCTCACATTGCCAAGACTACACTCTAAAGCGGCTCCTGACTACCACCACCTCCACTTGAAAGGCCACAAACCTGTGGAAGACCCTTCCCTCTACTACAACCAGAATTTGAACGTGGCTACAAGTTCATGCACAACAAGAAGAAGAGCATGAAGCAACAAGAACCTAGAAAAGCAACCACCTTCTCCACAAGATTAATGACATCCGAAGACAAAAGGCTAGCTTAGCAGGGGGGAGTTGTTTGCCCTCAAGTATGCACAAGCAAAAATGCATAGCAAAGCCACATAATAGTCGCTAAGGAGACCGAAGTTAGTAGAAATGGGCTAAGGGTGAAATGAAGGTTCAAAAACGGCCACCATTTTTACAAAATTTTTTTGCACATCACTATGTGGTTATAACTAGTCAAGCCTATCATTCAAACTCGTACAAATTTGGATATTTAAAATCTCTTTTTTTTGGTGTAAAAAGCCTTAGGTGTTGATTGGGAAGCTGAGTGAATTGTCTTGTAATTATATGATGCTCACAAAGCCTAAAACTAGGTAGGCTCCAAGACTATAACTAATTGGTTTTGGCCGATCAAATGTGAACTATAGTTTTTGTTGATTATGACAAATAGTTACTTTTAGCTCATTTTGAGGGTTTCAAAGTTGGAGAGCTAGTCACATCAAACTTGCTTTGTGAACACCAAGGAGTTTCTATAGCTTCCATATCCACTCTAAGGAGCTACTTTCTTGTAATTATTGCTCCCACATGCTTTCTTATACATGATGGTTGAAAACATGAATAAACCTAATGCTTCCTCTCTCTCTCTTGCTTTGTGAAAGTACTTTTGAAGTAGCTAATTTAGTTTAGATAATCATTTGAATTCTTAATCTTTGTGTGGTGCTTCTTGATTGATTGATGGTGCAGGAATGAGTAGGTGGCACGCTTGTTTATTCATGTGCATACTCTTTGCTTTCTTGGTATTTGAAAGGAGTAGCTACATCACCGCATAGTGTTGAGAGAAAATAGATCTCAGTGTAAAAGTGGTTGAGGCTCACAATGTTATCAATATGCATCTCTCAAGACCATCTTTCAATTTTATTGAATTGGCAATTTAGTTAGTTGGTACGCATACTTGACCCCTGCATTTAGACTATTTTGAAGATCTTGATGCCCCTTTTGAAGTGTTGCTAATGTGAGCTCTATCATGTCGAGGTTGCAACCTCACCGTAGATCATTGTTTTGTGAGTGCAATTATTTGCTTCTTCTTTTATAGTGGTTTTTAAGCTATTCACATGCCGAGAGTTGAAGCTGTGAAGCTTGAGTGAGGGGGCCCAAGGCACACCATTGCTCCCTTTGTGGTACCTTGTATTCTACCGCCCGCATTGTTTGATCATCACAACGCTACTAGTTGCCACGTCTACTATATTGTTGGTTGCCTCCTCTAGTTGTATATAGAAACTCCTTGGTGTTCAAAAAGCAAGCTTGATGCCTATCACATAGATGTCGTTACTGCTCGTTGCCATCTACATCTGCTAGTGGTGGAGCATGTGACATCCTCATCTTATGGTTTTCGCTACAGAGTGAATTTACATGATTGCACAAGAAACAAAGACATCATAGATTTTTTTAGGAAGTCCTCTCTTCTAATGGCCCACTCAACCACTAATCTTATTGTAGGAAGTACTGCTACTGATGTTACCTATGTTTACTTATGCAATCACTAATGCTTTCGCATGTGATAGCTATTGTTTCTATCTTGCCTTTGATTTTATTTTATTTTTTCGTGCTTTTCTCTCTTTTTCCTTTTGTTTTTGTTACCATGGTAGTGATGTGTGTGAACACACTTAGGACCGCCAAGTCATTTTCCCTTCACTAGGAGGTTTTCACCCCATGCATTGTACAATATATACAACCATCATTCTCTGGCTAACTTATCGCTCTATTTTGCACTAAGCAATACACTCTCTGTTGTGTGCATTCATGTTCTCCAAGTTGTGTGTGCATCCCTGCAACCCTAATTCCAACAATTGATATCATAGGAGGTTGTGTCCTCTCGGGTATAGTTGCCAGTGTCGTCAGTACCTACTTACTCACTTTCTTTGATTTGGGTGAGCTTTGGTGAGTGTCAACATATTGATTTGGGCACAATTTCGACCTTTTTTTCCTATAGTCAGTATTGCACATGCAATTTTGTCCTTTTGTGTAGAATTTTTGTCCGTGTAATTTTTTGCACAATAGGTCCTTTATGGTCCTCTTTAGGTTGTGCTAAATAGCACGTTACTTCTACTTTATTTTTTCTCTTTTTGGACAGTTTTCACATTAGGTGCAGTCACTCGCGATGGCTGATAACAACACAGATGTTTTCAAGATGTTTGCTGTTGAGGATAAATTGGATGGGGATAACTATCCAATATGGGCTTACATGATGACATATGTTATTGTGTCAAAGGCAGTTTAAAATGTTGTGTGCAAGGCATTGATGTACGTCGGGCTTCTGTGGATACCGACCGACTTTGTTGAGGATGTTGTAGGTTTTGGTGGCAAGACTGTTGCTACTAGAGCTGTTTGCCTACGACTGAGCAATCTAGTTGGGATGTTAGAGATGTGCACGACCATGCATTGATTACATTATTTATAAAGCGCACTATTACTTCTCATATTCGCTCAGTAAAATCAGCAAAACACGCTTGGGATACTCTAGCTAATCTTTATGCAATTGCATTACTGCGTAAAGAGCTGGAGTCAAAGATTATGCAAGAGGAAGATGACATGGAAACTTTCCTTGTTGGTATCACGGATATTAATGAGAAACTCATTTCTGATACTTCACTTATGCATACTATTCTTGATGCATTGCCAAATTCTTAAAGACTTCTACTAGTACTTGGAGACATAAGACCCAAGGAAACCCTCGAGCTATCAAGTTTGATGCATTAAGAAAATTTATGTTGCAAGAATCACTTTCAAGAAAGAACATGGCTAAACAACGTGCAGTTGAACAGGCTCTGTTGTTGCTCAAAGAAAAGGTGGTAATAGCAATGTAGCCACTTCTCATGGTTCTTTAATAGTAGCAGATGACTTGTTTCTAATGCTTTTGCTGGTTGTACCTCGATCTAGGAATTCTTGTGAAAAAGGCAAGAAGATCCGCTGCCATTATTGCAAGGCTAATGATCACTTGATAAAGCAATGCCCTAAGTTGAAGGCAAAAGAGGCCAAGAAGAAAGAGGTTGGATACACTACAAGTGTAGCTATTATAGATTCTTCTGGGAATGGAAATTGTGTTGTTGATGTAGATGCATAGTGGGCATTTAGTGTAGAAACTACTTATTGATCCTTCTGTCCATGATGCATGTATGTCAACTGCTGTAGATTCACATGTGTGGTACTTTGATAGTGGTGCAACAAAGCACATTACTTAACATCGTGACTTGTTTACCTCTCTCGAGTCTGTCCGTCATGGGAATACGGTCATGTGCAAACTATGCCTCTTATCCAATCAAGGGAGTTGGAAAGATTGTGCTAGTTGCTGCAAATGGCAATTCTTTCACACTTGTTGATGCACTTTTTATACCAAGGATCAAGAAGAACCTTTTGTCTATATCTTCACTTGTAAGACTTGGTCTTATTGTCAAATTTGTGGTTGACAAATGTACAGTTCATGATCTCAGTTTTAGTGATGAAATAGTTGCATTGGACATTTTGTGTCGTGGGTTGTATAAGCTCACTTTGTACAAGTGCAGGTAGAATTTTGCAATGCAATTGTGGATTCAAAGGCTATTTCAGATGCAAAGCTTCAACATGAACGTTTTGGGCATCTCAATTTTGCCAATTTGTCGCGTTTGCAAAAATATGATATGGATGCTTCTTTGCCGTATCTTGAAGCATCTTCTAAGCATGTTTGTGAAGGCTGTATTTTGGCTTTAAGATACAAAGTTCGAAGTTTTCAAAGGATGGTTCATTAAGGGCTACATGCAGGTTACAACTTGTGCTTATTGATGTTTGTGGGCCTATGCAAACTCCATCCTTATGCAATTACCTATACCTTGTGAATTTCATTGATGATTACTCATGCATGCAAGGGTGTATCTTCTTAAACCTAAGTCCAAAGTATTCATGTCCTTCAAGCAATTTTTGGATGTGGCTAAAAATGTCCCTAAATGCAAGATGGGCACAACACAGATTGAGGGGGGGAGTATATGTCTCATGAGTTTAATGCGGTTTTGGCTAATCATGGGATAAAATGCTAATGTACAATAGTGCCATATACGCCTCATCAAAATGGTGTTGCTGAAAGAAAAAACGGGTCACTTATAGAGATGGCACGATGTATGTTCAAGAGTTAAGATTTTCCACATTCGTTTTGGCTTGAGGCTATCATGTGTGCTACTTATGTACTTAACATGTGTCCTACCAAAGCCTTTCAGTCTATGACTCCTTATAAAGCATGGCATAACAAGAAGCCATCTATTAATCACATGCGTGTTTTTGGTTGTTTAGCTTATGCTTTGGTGCCACAAACGCAACACAAAAAATTCAATGATAAGGTTGTTAAATGCATTTTTGTTGGTTACAATATTGAAAGCAAAGGATACAGGTTATATCTTAGTTGATGAGATGTTGTGTTTGTGGAAGATTCTATTCAACCTTTGTTATCATGTACCAAAAACATGAATGTAAGCTCACATGACATTTATGACACTTTGTTGCCTCTTTTGAACAGTGGAAACTTGAAACTCCAATGAGACATATCTGCAACCTATAGGGGTTTCTAAAAATCTTACGCATCAGGCTAGTTATTAATCCTGATGTATATGATGTACTTGATGTGGAAAGGCCTAAGAATGAGGAGGCTAGAGGTATGCCAAAATGGTTGGTGCATACTTTGTGTGACAATAAATTGGATACACCTATGTCTAATCTACTCCTTCAAGTTCTCTCCATTCGTCTTATGTGTCAGAGTGTCATGCTTTTGGCTATTTCTAGTTTATGTGATGAGGAGGAACCTGTTTCTTTTGATGAAGCACATAATTCAAAAAATTGGATGGCTACCAGGCAATCAGAATATGATGCACTTATAGAAAATGACACATGGACTTTATGTGATTTGCCTCCTGGAAAAAAGGCCATTGGTACCAAGTGGGTTTACAAGTTGAAACATAAGCCAAATGGTGAGATTGATTGCTACAACGCTAGACTTGTTGCAAATGGTTATGCAAAACAAAAAGGCATTGATTATGAAGATACTTTTTCTCCCACTTGATGTGAGTACTATTTTTTTCTATGTGCATTGGTGGCTCATTTTGGACGGAGTGTACATCAATAATACACTATTACTACTTTCTTGAACGGTGATATATTTAAGGAAGTATAAGTAACACAACCTCACAGTTTTGTCAAGAAAGGACAAGAAAATAAAGTGTGCAAATGTAAGAAAGCTTTGTATGTGTTGAAGCAGTCTCCTCGTGCTTGGTATGAGAAAGCTCACACTCATTTCATTAAACAATGCTTTTGTAATAGTCCAACTGAAAGCACTTTGTATGTCAAGCGTGAGGGTGATGTATTTCTCATCATCATTCTATATGCAGATGATTTATTGATTATTGGGTTGAATGAGACACATTTTGTTGAATTCAAGGCTTATTTGAATGCTACTTTCAAGATGAAAGACTTGGGTCTTTTGCAACATTACTTGGAAATACAATTTAAGCAATGTGATGGAGGTATTTCCTTGTGTCAAACAAGATATATAGAGATATTTCTATGTAAGTTTGGACTTGAAAAATGCAAACCTATTGCTACTCCAATAAAAATAGGTTTAAAATTGAGTCTTCATGATGCTGGTGATTTTGCCGATATCACTCTTTATCACTGGATACCTTATTTATGTATGCAATTTGAGGCCAAACATTCAATTTGCAATCTCACATGTGAGTAGGTTTATGCATAGCCCAAGGCCTAAGAATTGGCAAGCTCTTAAGAGAATCTTTTGCTACTTGAATAGCACTTTACATCTTGGGTTTTTTTATTTCAAGAGAGGGGTTCATTGCCACCAGATTTGCTGGCTTTTTTGCACTTAGATTGGGTTGGTTGTTATGACTTGGAATGCCTCAAACTCAAAGATGAAGTAGGTCAAGGCCATAGTGCAAACTTCAAGGTCCACAACCAACACTCCAATCAAGTGGCTAAGGATTCCTTAGTCCCTATGCCGTGAGGATCCTTCCACAACACCTTGGCAACATTCAAGACAACCTAGTCAAGATAACCCTAGGCAGATCATAGCTTGAAGATTAATCAACCTTGCTTGCATGGAGATGCTAGTCTCAAACAGGACAATAAACATTATTGGGTGGTATTTGCATTGCAAGAGAAACTTGCTAGGAAAATACGACTTAATTCTACTTAATTTTGATAGAGACTTGGAAAGGAGAGAATGTTTAGCCAAGAATGACCAAGGAAACATTGTATATGCTAATCATCGAGTATGTCAAATTTCACAATACACTTTGCATGTCCAAATTGCGCTAGCCTTTTCCCATCACAATAAAAGATAAGTCTGGCTCCAAGAAAACATCTGAGTGATTCCACTTCCTTGTTTGTACAAACTAAGAAAGAACTAGCTAGGGCTCTCTACACTCAATATGGATTTAGATGGTAGCTATAAATTATGAAACAGGCAAAATGTAAACTCAAGTCCATAACTCTGGGCAGACTCAGCCATAATGAAGACGAGCAATTAAAGAAGCGTTAAACAGAAAGCAAATAAAACAATTTTAAAGGTAATTAATAAGGCATAGACAACATTGAAATTAGAAAGAGTTGACGCGATAGTACAAAATGCATTATTATTCCTTTTGGGGTTTACCACTATCTTTTGAGAAAAGCATGCACACTACGACCTCTCACAAATAAAGAATAATCTCTCATTAGTTTGAGTACCAGAAAATAAAAAAAGTCACTATATCACAGTTAAATCATCCACTAAACATCACAATCTCTAAATAGATTAGAAAATTATGTGCACGCATAGCATTACTGAGTTTTAAACAAGCTCTTAGCAACATGCTCTATACAAGTCTCCATGCAGCAAAAATAGCATTTGAAGGCGTGGTTCACAAGTTCACAATAATCTCTACTCATTCCTGAATCACTTTATTCCTTCTAGTTTAAGAAGGCTCCAGGCAAATACATGTAGCACTTGCAGGGTCAACCTCAAGCTAAATTCCAAGCTGTCTCAGGGTAGACTTTTACCATCACAACAATTAAGAAGCATACACGATGGAGAAGAACAACATTTTGTCCAAACCTACAACAAAATAACAACAATGGGACTGTGAACCCCCCCCCCCCCCCCCCCCCCCCCCCCCCCCCCCCCCCCCCCCCCCCCCCCCAAATTGCTCACAAGCACATACAACAGTTCCTCCTACCATGTGGATGATTTCCCAAATGTCTCTCAATGGAACCAAGTCATGAAAAACCAGATAGTGGCCCATCACCAGCATGGTGATTTCCATGCCTAAGCGAAGAGCAGAGACAGTCATTTGTGACATGTTATCTGTCTTTGACTAGGTGGAGAATAGGATCCCTTCTTATTGCTAGACGACTTTGCTTTTACCTTCATCTTGGTCTTTGACTTGGGGCTTACCAAAGCCTTTCATTGCCGAAAAACCCTATTCATGGCTAAGCCTTCATGTGCTTTGCATAACAAGGATCCTGGGAATAAGTAAGCATTCCATGAGAAATCAAACTTCCTCCTGCCTCACTCTGTCCTGAGCCTCTACAAGATTAGGTTGTGCGTCCGGCTCTGTTGTAAGACCGCCCTCGTCACCTTCCTCCCTTTGTGTCGACTTCAACTTCCTTATCTTCTTTAACTTCCACTTCCTCTTCGACATACTTGTACTCTTCCTTAGAGCATGACTCCTGCTATGTCCATCGTCAGCTGCTGTAAAGAAAGGATCAGACTCTTGGTAGAAGAAGAATCGATTATCTCTGATACCACTATGACTGGCAAGTCACTGACAAGATAGTGAAGAGACAACACCACCACAAATGGAACTAACAAAGCAAATACTTGACCTTGAAAGAGAACTGGAAACTGGAGACAAGACATAGTTACCCGGAACGGGAACGGGAACAGGAGGGTCCGAAACGAGATGGGAATGGGGAGGGGGGGGGGGGGGGGGGGGGGGGGGGGACGGTCGATTAAAATAAGGCTTGAATTACCTCCATTCAGCGTAGTTGCAAATCGACTCCTAAACAACCCCAAAATTTCCCTCAAACTGTTTCAAATATGTCTTCCAAACAGCCCCAATGTTGCAACCCCAAATGCCTACTTTTGCCCATTCTGCCTGCATTTCGACGTTCCGCCTCATGTTCCGCCCCGTTCCCCCGGTTCTAGAACACAGTTCCGGTTACACCTGGTTCCGGAACGGCGTTCCGTTCCTGACTCCGTTTCGGGAACGAGACTTGTCCAGAACGCCGTTTCGGAACGTTTGGGCTGCGTTGCCACCATTCCCTGTTACAGTTGAAGATATAGTAGAGGCACAGGAACCAAAGATAGAACTTTAAGCATGATAAATATACGAAGTGACCACTCGCTAGTAATCGCTACTCACTTACAGTGAGTAACATTTTAGTGCTAAGCCACATCTCTATACAAAACTTTGAATGCAGATTCTTGAACCAAGATTCAACTCAAGTTACAATCAAGACCTGGGCCTCACCTCAAAAATTTAAAAAACTCCAACATACAAGCTACTAATAAGTAACAACCTGGAGGCTTAAAAGACCAAGCAGCTGCAATTGATAAAACCTAATGGATCATCACATCATACATGAGCCGTGACAAAACCAGCATGATCCAAAGACCAAAACCATCAAGAACAAAAAGTCACAACTGATGAAGGAAAAAACACATGTGTTTCCTCCAAGACTGCCGCCCTTGCTTGCCGGTAAACATTCTTGAGGTGGTTGCTCTTGGGGCTACTTCCTTTCCCTTGAGCCGGCCCCTTCGGAAATTGTTGCATGGGCCTTCCCCCGTGGGCTGTGACATTTATGGCATGGATGTAGGCAATGCGCTTCATCATCCCTCTCCCCATGCGCATGCATAACTGCTTGCAATCACCTTGATGTTCCTGGGCTGCTCCCGAAAGAGGGCACCATTAAGGAAAAGGGCTAGCAGCTCTCTAGAATATTGGCATCCCCCTAAGCCAAACCAGGCACTCTCCATCTCCAATCTCTGTTATCAATCAGCAAAATGACCATACTGCAATAGATTTCTGCAACATTCCAACAAAGAGTGCTGCTATGTCCTTGAGGTGACACACCGCAGCTATCAAGGACAACCTACCCTCAAGGTTCCACATATGGCAACGGAGGGCTAAAACAAGCAACCATCAGACTACAGTAGCATGAACTTGAACACACAAGAATCTGATTTAGAGAACCTCACCATTGTCCCCCACAATTGTATTGTGTGTCTCTTCTCTTGCTTGGTATCCCATACCACCCTATGCAAGAGTGGAGAGGGCATGTCTAGGCTGGCCCATCAGAGTCCTATAAACTATCACTTTGATGACATGTCAACTGGAAAGGCACTAGACATTAATAGCCGGACCTAATAAGTGCTGATGTGGCAATTTATGGTGACATGCCCACAACACGCACCGTAAATCATGGAACACATAGACAGCAAGTGTTGCTAAATTGGCTTTATCTGACAAAAAAATATTTCTAAATCACGGAACACATAGACAGCAAGTGTTGCTAAATTGGCTTTATCTGACAAAAAAATAATTCTAAATGAATTATTGGATTTATAAGTGAGAGGGTTTTCTCGCTTGGAACACCAGGAAAAATAAGTCTAAATGAATTATTGGAATTTAAAGTGAGAGGGTTTTTCTCACTAGAGACATCCGAGTACAGAATATTCCTAGTGCGTCATTCAGAGTAATGACAGGAGCACTGTGAAAAGGAATATCTGTAAGGCCACCAAGAACAGGTACTTCTGATGTGTCACATCGGATGGGTGACAGGGTGCATCGGGAAGGAGTATCCGACCATCCGGGAACGGACATCTCTAATGCGTCATAGATGATAGGATGGGTGACATAGAGCATGGCAAAGGAGATTGTACCGTAAGTTCAGAAGGAAAGGACTAGGTGATGGATATTCTTGATGCGTCACAAGGTGGGTGACAGATGCATCGAAAAGGGAATATCCATAGTCAGGAGAAAATTCCCAACTATGTTAGAATTGTGCACAAGGAAGAGCAAGCACTTAAATGAAGATGGGTTCAGAGGAAACTTTGAGGAAATACAATTACTTCCTGAGAAAGCAGGTTGCGAGATATAAAAGCATCACGTGCTCTCTCAAAGGAGTTGCAAGTTTCAGCAAGAGGAGACTCTGCCGCCAAAAAACGCAAGAGATTGGGAGACTACGAAGCACGGAGATCGCTTTTCCCACGCAAAGAGCGAGAGGTATCATTTGTGGATTCACCATACGAATTGTTGTCCCGTGTTTGTGTATGGTTGCATGTGTACTGAGGGAGTAGGAGCAGGAGAAGGCATGAGCCTCTCCAAGAGAAAAGCGCTCTGAGGAACTAGAGCAGATCAGCCCAAGGGTTTCGTACCCGAGTTTGGGAAGTAGATCCACGGATCCAAGAGTGGTAGACTCTCGAGATGTGATCCAGAAGTTGAAATTCCCAAAGGGAAGGACTTCGTGTCCAGAAAAGCAGAGTTATTTTACAGGACGAGAACTCTGGAAACCGAGTCGGAAGAGAGTTGCAGGGATGCTATAACCTCAGTCTGGAAGGTGAAATCCAAACGTGAGAACCTTGGTTCTCGAGGATTCGGAATAGAAGTTCCTTGGAATAGGGTTTTGCCCTAGGAATAGGAAGCCGAGGCTTCCAAGAACCATCAAGTCTTATTCTAAAACGAACGTGGTAATACGTTCGGTTCAAGTGCTTGTATAGACTTCTCCTTAGTAATATAGATACTATTTTACCACGTTCGGTTCAAGTGCTTGTATAGACTTCTCCTTAGTAATATAGATACTATTAGGGGGGGGGACCAACCCATCTTTTGGTCCCCAGTACTATGTCGATCTTCTCACTCTCGCTCTCTCTCTATTTCTCTCTATATATCCTCTAGCTTCAGTATTAAGTAATAAATTCTATTTATCCGAGTATATTTTATATTGCTATGCGCTCCCGTTTGTGACAATGGTATCAGAGCATGGTCTCCTCTCTTTCTCTATAAAGGACGACGACTCTGGGAAGATACAGGAAGAAGCCATGACAAGCCAAGAGAGAAGTAAGCATATGGAACCCTAAGCCCTACAGGAAAAGCTAACAAAGTTGGAAAATTTTCTCTCTCTGCAAGAAGTCGACACAAGACTTGGGATTCTTTGAGAAGGCGACAAGAGCATGATGCTCAAGAACCTAGAGATTCCAAGGAGCGGAATGCTCAAGATCCTTCAGAATGCATTTATGAACATCAATCCATAACCATAGCCAAGAAATCCCGTCATTCTGGGAATGACATGAAGAAGGTCTCTAGACCTAGGAACACTTCAGTCAAAGTTTGATACTTTTGACGAAAGGGAAGATGCCCCGAAAGCTACCGCTTTAATTCGACACTTTGTAGTTGCCTTTGCAAATGGAAATTGCTCGGAAGCGTCGAAGGTGAGGCATGTGACCAAACACCTGTGGCTATCCAAAGAAAGTTTGGAGTAAGGGAATTCAAACTAACTCCTGAGATTTTGAACAGAAGACCCTCGAACTTTAAGTAAGAGGGCACGTCTTTGATCAAAGTTATATCTTTGAGGAACTCATAACTGCGTATTGCTTTTATGCAAGAGATATGCATGTGTCTAACTAGGACAATCACTCTCGAGTATTTATGAGAGTTGGATCAAGTTGGAACAGTTCTATGAGATTAACTGGTTTGCTAACCATCCAGAAGGTCAATAATTGATCTGGTATTCGGTAGTTATACCACAGATTACCTGCTATTGAGGGTAGGACATTATGAAGGAACCATTCCGAGTTTTCAAGAAAAGAAGAGCTTTGATCAAGCTAGAGTACCTTATGCACCAACACCCCCTACCCGGTAAGGAAAGACATGGTAGTGCTTTTCGCACAAGTGATTGAACACTCTCTTTATGAGGGAAGGAGCAAGAGCCGGCTATAGCATGTGCCCGTGGAATTCGAGATTTGAAATCCCACTTTCTCTGATGAGAAGATTTGTTCTAGAACCAAGTCGAGGAATCATCTGGTTGAGCATCTTCGCTCTAAGGATCTTACGAAGGGAAGGTAATTTCCCAGGTTCACCAAAACTCTAACACAGCTTAATAATTATCTACACCTTTGGGTACATGGATAACACACGAAGATGCAGACCTCTGCCAAGGTGGGTCATCTACCAGTCGAATTTTTTTCTACTGAACGGAATGAGATGAACCAACTTCCTTTTCAGGAACTGGACGGGAGTTTGGTATACTCTCTTGAGCGCCTTTTTGTGGGCAAGGATATTCCGACACGAGAATCTCTATTTGTGATGTGTTCGGTAGAAGGAATTTGAGTTTCTCTACAGAGAAGAGGTTTTTTGATGGTCGTTGATCATTGAGTATGCTATGTGCTTTTACCATTACAATAGCAACTTTTGGTTGCGCTATATGTTTCTTCATGAGCAGGTCAAGTAGCATTTACACGCTGCTGGAATAAATTCGAACTATTATCTTCGTAAGAGTATAATTTGCCAACCCGTTTCAAAATGGGAAGAATAGAACATCATTGAGATCTAAAGCGGGTTCCCCCTTAAGTGGGCCCAGTTTGAACGTATGTTCACAGAATGATCTGGCTATAATTTTATCTGCCTAAGATTTTGTGAGCTGTCCTAGATGCTTGCTAAGTAAAATTCTTGATGATTTCTGCAAGAAATCGACGCAAGTAGGCGTAAAGAAAACACTGCAAGTGGTGACAGGAGGAAAAACGCGGAAAGACGTGCGGCAATGCACAAGGGATCTTCGGAACAGAACAATTGGCCTACCCAAAACAAATGCCTGGAACAAGAACCTTCTTTAATGTGATCGCAAACTCTGTTTGTGAAAGAAAGACATCGAGATTAATGCTCTATGGTTTGGGCATTCCCTATGTGGGAGGACATAAGAGGTTTAATACCCCCTGGACTAACAGCGTAGGATTACGCACAAGGACAGATACCTAGATTGATTTCCAGGAGGATTATTCTTCTCGGGGTTGAGAAGGCGAAAGTGAATTAACAGATTCTCGGATGAGGAAACTACCGATCTGTTGGAAAGACGCGAATGACGAGTTCTTACATGGCTCGTAAGTTTGATGATTGGTGAAGGATATCCTCAAGGGACTAGAGGAAGGACATGAACCGGTAAGGTAAGTATTGAATTATTGAATTTTTGAATTTCTGTTTAATTTAATTTTTTAGTTCTCTTTTGAGAAAGGACTAGCTCAACTCACCATCGAGCAAAATTTTGAAATTTTCCGCTCCCCGGAAGTTCAGTTGGATCTCTACAGTTGAGGATAATTGTTTATAAGTGAAAGGGATGTTGCTAAATTGGCTTTATCTGACAGAACATAATTCTAAATGAATTATAAAATTTATATAAGTGAGAGGGTTTTCTCGCTTGGAACACCGGGAAAAATAATTCAAAATAAATTAATGGAATTTTAAGTAAGAGGGTTTTTCTCACTGGAGACATCCCGATTACAAAGTATTCCTAGTGCGTCATTCAGAGTAATGACAGGAGCACTGTGAAAAGGAATATCTGTAAGGCCACCCAGAATGGGTACTTCTAATGTGTCACATCGGATGGGTGACAGGGAACATCGGGAAGAAGTATCCAACCATTCGGGAATGGACATCTTTGATGCGTCATAGGAAGAAGTATCCAACCATTCGGGAATGGACATCTTTGATGCGTCATTGTTTTTAACTTATAAGGTTATATTGAGTTTTTGGGCAGATTCATACCATTTTTAAACGTGACCGGCCGGCCAATTAATAAGTGGACACCCCCTTGGAAAATAAAGCAACAACAACCAGCCAGCGATTTTTCCCTCCCTCTTTTTGGCGAAGAGCCAAGAAAATTAAAAATTAAAAAATCTGTCGTGATCTCTATGCGGGCAGCAAGCGCTCAACTGTTCTTGCCGTGGCCAAGGAGATATAAAAGCATCACACGCCCTCTCTTAGAGAAGGAGTTGCCAACGTCAACAAGAGGAGACTTTGCCGCCAGAAGACGCAAGAGATCAAGATACTCCGAATCACGTAGGTCGCTTTTCCCGCGCAAAGAGCAAGAGGTATCAATTGTGGATTCGTCATACGAATTGTTGTCCCGTGTTTGTGTATGTTTGTAGGTGTACTACCTCTTCACGAGGGAGTAGGAGCAGGAGAAGGCATGAGCCTTTGCAAGAGAAAAGCACTCTGAGGAACTAGAGGCAGATCAGCCCAAGGGTTTCGTACTCAAGTTTGGGAAGTAGATCCACGGATTCAAGAGTGGTAGACTCTCAAGATGTGATCCGGAACTTGAAATTCCCGAGGGAAGGACTTCCTGGCTAGGAAAGCAGAGTTATTCTGCAAGAAGAGGACTCTGGAAACCGAGTCGAAAGAGAGTTGCAAGGATGCTATAACCTCAGTCTGGAAGGTGAAATCCAGAGGCAAGAACCTTGGTTCTCGAGGATTCGGAATAAGGAACAGGAGTTCCTTGGAATAGGGTTTTGCCCTAGGAATAGGAAGCCGAGGCTTTCAGGAACCACCAAGTCTTATTCTAGAACCAATGTGGCAATACGTTCGGTTCAAGTACTTGTATAGACTTCTCCTCAGTAATAAAGATACTATTAGGGGGGGGGGGGGGGGGGGGGGGGGGGGGGGGGGACCAGCCCATCTTCTGGTCCCTAGTATTGTGTCGATCGTTTCACTCTCTATCTCTCTCGCTCTCTCTCTATTTCTCTCTATATATCCTCTAGCTTCAGTATTAAGTGAGAAATTCTATTTATCTGAGTATATTTTATATTGCTATGCGCTCCCGTTTGTGACAGCAACTATGAAAAATTTGGCTAGTTTTCGCAGAGCACATGTAAAGCTTTTGGAGGCACCCATGCTTAGGGCACCTTGTACCATAGTGTGAGTAGAGAGTGAGTCTAGCGGATGGTTGCAGATTGTAGAGTACTCTGTATGTCACGAGGCCGTGGCAACCACTAGCCTTAGTTGTTGGTTTCTTTCCCTTGATTTTTATTTAATTTATTGGGGTGGGGGCCTCTTTTTGAAGTCACAAATGGTCGGACATTGTATGGCCAATATGAAATGGCCGACGGCCAAGAGTTTTACCCCACTTGGGAAGGCCTCGTCGCCATGAGTTGATCGGGCCAGTTGGCACTGAAATCCGAGCAGTAAAAGTATGTCTAGGCTCAGTTCAAAGTCATTTAGGCCCCGCGCGACACTAATAAGCTGGTGGGTACTAGGAAATTAACTCAACACTTATAAGTAGGAAATTAACTCAAAAGAGGCAAAGGGGACACCACAATAAAATTGCTAGACTCACTAGTTGGGAGGGGGGCACCCAAATCGATTTGGGGCCGATTAGAGCTGCTCTCTCTCATTTTGAGACTACAGTGTGGGTGTGAGTAGTGGGTGTAGGTCTTACAGCTTTAACAGAAAGCTTGCCTTCTCTCTTGTTCTATGTAGCACGATGATTCCGCCCTCGTGCACCTCTCTCCCCCTTTGAATACAGAATCGTAATGCCCAGCTCAAGAGCTTTCCATCTGTATGTACAGTTGTGTGGGTTCATGCCCGTATGCTGTGAGGCAAGAGCCTCTTGTCCAGGTATTGAATTAGATAATTGTTAAACCCCCTGCAGGTACAGGTGAACTCGGAGAGATTTCACGCGAGAAATCTCCTCCAATTCTAAGGGCAAGTAGCCCTACAGGTGCGGGAGTATGAGGGCTTGCTACGGGTGCAACCGGAACGCGAAACAAAGCCCGAAACATGAAATTGCAGCCTGCTATGTATTTTTGCAGGTTTAGGGTTTTGACCCTAATTGATCCCTAATACCCCCTAGAGCTCCGGGGAAGTGAGGGGAGCATCGTACAGGTGATCTAGAGCATTTTCAGAGCAAAAATCAGAGAATTCAGCATGCTGCAGATTCTTGCCAAGTTAGGGAATATGCTCGGATGCGCCAGGAAAGTCGCCCTTTGCTTGGGAATTTTGTCTGTGAAGCCTCTACTACGGTTATGCTGCTAAAATCGGGCCAAAATAGGTCATTTTCAGCCCGATAAAGGCGGGACGGCTCGTAGGAATTTGCAAGTTTTCTTCCAAGATATTTAGAATAAAGAAATACCGAAAGGCGCACTAGTCTTTGGGGCCTATAGGGTGTCGATGTCTACTTGAAAGCACTCTAGCTGCCAAGCCGTGTTTTTGTTTCAAGTGTTAATTCCAGTCACAGGATTATTTGTGAAATTTCACTGTGTCGTAATGTTCCAGTGAAGTTATCACTAAAAAGATCGGGTAGTCTACCGCCCAACGGGCCGGTTTCATGGTTCCGTTGCCGGGACAAAAATCAATTTTTCCTTAAAGAGTGAGCCTTGGTTGAATTTCGACAAAGACACAGAGCACAGCAACTTAGAATTACATTATGGCTGATAGAGCGAATGACACCAGAGAAGAGGGTTCCTCTTCGCAGGACAGGCAGGTTTGTTCCTACAGTGTTCGAGGTTGGCGAGAGCTCATGGCCACCCCTGTCTCTGTACCTTTTGTTGATGTGAATGCTCCACAAGGTCAAGGGTTTATGACTAGGCAACTTGAAGACGATGCGTTCAGGACGTAGTTAGTTGCCGCCGTGAATGTGTTTACTAGATTGGTGCGAACCCCAGGTTAGCGAGAGCTCATGGCCACCCTTGTTTGTACCTTTCGCTGATGTGAATGCCACAAGGTCAAGGGTTTATGACTAGGCAACTTGAAGTCGACGCGTTCAGAATGTAGTTAGTTGCCCCTGTGAATGTGTTTACTAGATTGGTGCAAAACCCCAGGTTTATGGAGTTTCTGCAAGGTCCACCAATGTCACAGCAGGCAAGGAAACATACACAGCCTATTGAGCCCGTTGAGGCTCAAGCCCAGGTTCCTAATGAATCCCAGTAGGGCAGAGAGCACTCACATGTTACGGAGTCAGTTGGGGCTCCAAGAAAAGTTCCTTCTGTCCACGAGCACATGGTTAGGACGCCTATTCCACAGGCTTTACCAGTTCAGCTAGCCACTTTTCAGAATCCGTATGTTGCATTAAATGGACAGGGAACCTGTTTCCAGGCTATGCAACAAGTTTTTCCACCACCCATGGTACATTTAAGTATTTCGGGGGTGGATCTGTGTTTAAGAGCATGGCTGGTTATGCGCCTGGAAACCAGAAATATATGCCAGGAACAATCTTTGGGGGTATGCAAGGCATGATGCCAAACCCCATGTATGGTAACATTGGCGTGCAGCAAGGGTTCCAGTGCAATTAGGGCTGCCACAAGGCAATTTTGGCATGGTTGGTTTTCTGACTAGCACCAAAATATGGCACCGGTGACTTAGAATGTCAATGACCGAGGGGCGCCGATGATCCCTATTATAGTGCCTATGTTGCAGATGTAACAAACTTGGACACCCCAAGTCAAGATTCTACCACGATACAACAGAGATTCACTTCAAAACAGTTCACAATTCACAATTAGGTCGAAACGAGCCGGCGTAGTTCCGTGCCAAGAGTATTGGCCCCAAAGATTGACGCCCCTTTTGGTATTTCTTTTTGTATTAATCTGTATTCAAAGTAAAAGAGAGTGAGTAGGTGCTCACTCTCAGACTTTGCGTCCAGATGCTCTGAGAAGTGAGGCCCTGCCCACTTATTTATTGATACGAGGGATGCCCAAAAGCAGAGCCCCAAGAGCAATAGTTTAAAAGCTTCTTAAAATAAAGCAATAAGCCCAAAAGCTGCCAGTAAATTTCAGACAGCGCAAAAAAGGCAGCCTCCGTAATTTGCAGAGATCTGTACACTGCCATGTCAGCCTGTCAACACGTTTTGCACCTCTTTTTTCGGGATTTTCCGAACCAACCTGCCACGTGTCACTGTCCGGGCAGTCTGTGTGTGTCCGGGTCTACTTCCACGTCGCCCATTTGTGACATACCCCCCTCTTGAAAGCATTGTAATCGCCCTCAATTACCCCTGCAAAATAGACAGAGGCCATAAACTGTCTTAGCAGACACTGACTGTTAGTATCGACGCACAAGGCACAACACATCTAGCACATGTACCAATTGACTGTCACATCATACGACATCACAGGACATCACATAACAAATCACATTCAAAAATCATTCCAAATCTCAAACCATGATTAATTGGGAACGTATTTAGCAACGCATCTAGGCCCAGTCGATACCTCACAGAAGCCCGATTAACTAATCCTTATTGCAATCATGTCTATAGAGAATTATGAGACCGAAATGCTACAATCATTTCGTCTATTGGTTCCTACACTCAAACAAGTCAAGTACAAATCAATCAGTATCATATTCATTTTCGAGAATTCCAGTTCATAAAGTCATTTAGCAAAATATTGTCAGCCCAGTAGTATCCCTGAAACCCAAAGGGACATCACTGACTCTAAATCAAAATCGGGGTAAATCGTTGATTAAGGAGCGGAGCGACTCCCCTCTTGTGCAAAACCGCTGCACTAGATTTGCCCATGCTGAAGTCGAGGTTCTATCAGAGTAGACTATGCTAAACCGAATGCTTCGAGGTAAAGGTTCTGCTAGGTCCTTCTCCTCCATCCACTTCTCATCCAATGCAAGATAGTTCTTGAATTTAACCAAGAAGCACCTAATAACTTTACCTTAATCTTTCTATCTTTATGGAAAAAGCCGCTCCTTTCCCTTTTTCTTTCTCAGGCATGCCTTCTCAAAATGGAAGAGCACACAATCGTCCTCCTTTAATTTCAAATCGTGACGATATCGATCTGCTGCCTTCTTGTGTCTTTCCTGAGATTTCGCTAAAGCCTCCCGGACCTCGGCAAAAGCAGTGTCCAAGTCCCTCGTGTACTGGTCGGCTTCAAAATTCTTATCTTTCGTGCTTAGGAAGGGTGGAACTTTCGTAGCACCTTCAATAATCTCAAATGGCGCCTTCCCTGTCAAAGAGTGGATTGTGTTATTGCAAGCAAATTCCACCAAAGGGCGAAAACTTTTCCCATTGAGTCTTTTGATCAGAAATGTAAGACTTCAATAAATCCATTACGACTGAATTTGCAATCTTAGATTGCCCATCTATCTGTGGGTGGAAAGATGCCAAGAATTGCAACCGTGCACCAATGTTCTCCCAAATAGCCTTCCAAAAAAAACTCGTGAATCACGGATCTCTGTCTGAGACTATTGTCTCAGGCATGCTATGTAATCTGAATATCTGGGCAATGAACAGTCTTGCTAAATGATCCGGCTTGACTGTCTTGTTCACTGGAATGAAATGGGCCTGCTTGCTAAATCTGTCAATAACAGATACCATCGTGCCCACTCTGTGTCTTTGGGAGATCAAAAATGAAATCCATAACAATACTTTCCCAAGGGCGTGTGGGAATGGGTAAAGGCTGTAACAATCCTGCTTTATGCCTGTCAAACTTGACTTTTTGGCATACCAAGCAATTGTGTACAAAGTCGTCCACGTCCTTCTTGAGTCTCAACCAAAAGAAGTAACGCTCCACACCCTTCAAGGTGGTGTCAATGTTGTGATGACCAGGCAAAGGTAGACAGTGGCATTCGGTTCCTTTTCCCTCAACGGCTGTGTAACGCACAACATCGTTTTCTTCATCAAGTAGCCATCGCGTATGGAATATCCCGCTACTACCTCCCCATTCTGTATTCGAGTGAATACAGCAGAAAAATCTAGATCTGTGGCGTATTGATCGACCATGTCCCCGAAGCTTCTATGATGAATCGCGGAAATAGCCAACACTAAAGGCTTTCGGGACAAAGCATCCGCCACCAAGTTCTTCTGTCTGTGAATGTGAACGTGACCGCATCTGCTTTTTTGAAAACTGCTTCTATGACAAGAAGTAGCGTAAACTCTGATGATCAGTGAAGATAGTAAAATCGGCTCCGTAGGTAATGTCACCACTGAGTAAGAGCATGGATAACCGCAATGCCTGAAAGACTTGTAGCAAATTGGGTCTATGTTCTGCCTCATCCTTGGAGAAGACTATAATGTAATCAAAGAAAGTGCCAACAAAAGATCTATACTCTCCAAAAATCCTATCCATCATTCGGTTGAAAGTTGTTGGAGGATTGGTAAGGCCAAAGGCATCACCAAAAATTCATATAAATCGAAGCTCATTCGAAAGGCCGTCTTGTAGACATCTCTCGGCGTGATTCAAATTTGATGATGCTGAAACAAGAGGATCCCTAAGGTTGGTCAAGAATATCATCGATCCTCAGAATCGCAAATTCGTTCTTGATGGTGATTTTATTGAGAGCTCTATAATCAATGCACATTCTCCAAGATCCATCTTTCTTCAAAACCAACAGCACCGAAGAGCAATAGGGTGAAGTTCTCGACTGGATAAGACCCTTTTCCAAGAGGTCTTTCACTTAGTTCATAATCTCTTCATTCTCGGCTTGGCTCACACAGTAAGGTGGCCGGTTCGATGGTATGCTTCCAGGTATCAGATCAATAGTATGATCCTCAGGACGAGATGGTGGCATTGGTCTCAGAAAAGCAATCAGCATGAGCGTGGAGAAAATCTTGGCGTCATTTATCAAGGTCAAAACATATTCGACCTTCAATCATCATTCAGTTCTGTCCAAAAAATCGAGTAAAGAAACTCAAGTACAATCTCTTTGCCCTTCATTTGTCAAAGTCGTTTTCTCAACCCTATCAACCACGGTGTTGTTCTTGTGGTACCAAGGGATTTCGAGGAGGACGTCACAACCTCCCAAGAACATTACGTAGAAGTCCTCGTACCCTAAACACCCCTGACATTGCAAACAAAGTTTGCCAATGATCGGTGTAATGGCGACATCCCGTCCGGGTGCCGCTAGAACTGCCTCCGCCAATTCAAGTGAAAATAAGTTGGCCTTGGCTCCTCCATCAAAAAAAAATAAGGGCTTCCTAATCGTTCACTTTGCCATAAGTGCGGCTTGTACTTTCGTTCGTCTGATTCAGTTCAAGCCCCACGCAAGGTCTGATTTCGTCTGCCTTTTCTGCCACGTTCCTCTGCTGCTCTAAAACTCTCTGGCCTATCTTCAGTCTGTTCTTGCTGTGCCTTTTTGGGCACTTTACGGAGATGTGTCCAAATTCCCCGCAACCAAAACACTTCCCCTCTTTGAGATAGATAGCCCTTTCGTTTCTTTGTCCTGGTAACTCTTTCTCTTTCTACTTTCATTGTGAGAGGTCTGTTGAGTTCTCTGAGTCAAGATCTCATCAGTAGGGTAAGTCAAATTTTTTGAACGTATCGCAAAACCCTATTTCGCAAGATCCATCAATTCTTGAATAGAATTCGACTTTTGTTCCAAGCAGTAGGCTCGGATCTCTGTAGGGAGTCTGCAGCAAAACTGCTCAATCTGTTCCTTCAAAGAGACCTTCATAAATGAAGAGGTTGGTAGAAAAGAGTTCCAAAATCTCTCGCAATAAGCGTCCAAAGAATCTTCCTTGGTCATCCGAAGATGATTCCAAGCAGCCCGTGGGGCGGTAGGCTTTGGCTTTCACCTGAAATTCTTTACATTAGACACACACAGAGAGCACTTTGCAAAGGTAACATGTGACGATAATGAACACTTAAGCACACACACATGGCTCGGAAGCTAGACTGCTCCGAGAAGACACCGACAACCTGTAGGCCCCAAAATTGGTGCCGCTTTTGGTATTTCTTTATTCTTTAAGAGGGTATTTACAAAGAAGAGTCCTGGGAATTCTTTGCCTGTATCTAGCTAGATACCACCTGTTCTGGCAAAATTTTGACAGCATAACAACCCCAAAATTTGCCCAAAACCAATTCCCCTGTTCAAACTCACTTCCATTGGCATAAACCCTCTGATTTCTGCCCAAAAACAGTAAATTCAACTCACTGTATTTACTGGTTTTTGCCCTGTTTTCAGCCCTAAACAGTCCCTGAACTGTCCTCTATCAGTGGGGCATTGTTCCCAATGGTTCTAGCGGTCAAAATATAGCGCATAACCAACGCTGAAATCGCACCTGTACGGTGAGGTTATCACCCTCACCGGTGCGTGCTTTTGGAGTAGCAATTAGCTACTCCTGTTCCTCCTCAGAGAGGCTCTTGCCTCAGCAAAAACGCATATAACCACACAGCTGTACATGAGTCAAATGAAGAGCCCTCTTATGGGGCATCACATTACTACATGTAGGGAAGAGAGAGAGCAGTGTGAGGGGTGCAGCACATGACTTCTCGCACCACACTGTACATGAGAGGGAAAGCTTGCAGTCAATAGCTCTTAACCTGTGATGACAAACTGCAAATGAGCTCTCTCCCAGCTAGAAATCGAGCGCCCAAGTTTCTGCATGAGAAAACTACACCAGAACGCACCACTTGGCACATTTACAATTATTTTCTCGTTTCGGGGTTGCTGCTTAAAAATTTCCCGACTGGTTGCCTAGTTGACTTTGTAGCAGAGTTCTAAAATGTTCCCCTTGTCATTCCGCAGGTAATGACGCGAACAGATTTCATAGCCCAAAATAGCAGTTCCCTAATTTTTAGGAGATGCTTCCGTTCGGCTCTCACTGGTCTTCTGACCATCTATCCCCATTGGAACCGCATCCAAAAATGCAATGTGGCCAAACTGTCCAGTACTTTCTTTTAGTGACCCCACCTTGGCTTTATGCCTTTATTGAGTTCACTTCCTAGTATCCACCAACTGGCTAAGTGCGACAAGGGGACCTACATGATCTTGAATTGAGCCTAGACATCCTCTTAGTATACGAATTCCAGTGCCGACCAACATCCCATCTGCAGGTGAAACTACCGTTCACAATGGCCATACAATGTCCGACCATTTGCAACTTCAAAAAGAGGGTCTCAAAAATAAAACAAAAATCATTGGAAAGAAACCAACAACTAAGGTTAGCAGTTGCCACGTCCTCGTGACATAGTTAACAGTTGCCACGTCCTCATGACATACCCCCCTCTTGAAACGCAAACGTCCTCGATTGCATACCATAAATACATGCCACTGATGATCTTGTGTTGTAAGCAATCTTTTATCATCGCATGTATCCGCAAGAAAGGTCGTAACACATAGATACAAATGACTTAATGAGACCTTCATACTTTTGTCATTTCTATCTATTACACTGATGTGCTAGCCCTATCATTATCCCTCCTTTGCACACGTTGGGTTGGGACATAAATAGGTTGTAACCCAAAGGCTTCAAGGTAAAGCTGCAATACATTTGGTGACTCTGACAATTCATGCTCTTCCATCCACTTTGCATCCATAGGCGGATAGTTCTTGAACTTCACCGAGTAGCGTCTTGCAACATGTCCTTTAACTTTTCTGTCTTTATGTGCCAAAACTTGCTCAGGTACCAGGATTTCATCAAGTTCTTCAACTTCTAGCTAATCCTCATCTAGCATATCTTCCGGCACATCACCCATGAAGGGTCTTAGAAGACTCACGTGAAACGCATTATGAATCTTCCACGCATCAGGCAATTTCAGCCTGTAAGCCATATCGCTGATCTTGTCAGGGACTTGTAAAGGCCCATAGTAACGCATGCTGAGCTTAGGAAACAGCCGTTCCTTGCCTTTCATCTTCTTTAACCTTGCCTTCTCGAACCTTAACAAAACCTAGTCACCAAGTGATAACAATTCACGACGGTGACAATCGGCAGCCCTTTTCTGCTTTTCCCGAGTCTTCTCCAAGGTAACTTTAATTTTCTTATACATTTCATCCATGTTTTCAACATATCGATCTGCCTCAAAGATCTTGTCCTTTGTATGCAAAATGGAAGGAACTTTTTTGCCGCCTTCAACCAGCTCAAAAGGTGCCTTGCCAGTCGCCGAATGCACCGTATTATCGTACGCATAGGCAAATTGTCACGAGGCCGTGGCAACTATTAACTATGTCACGAGGACGTGGCAATTGCTAACCTTAGTTGTTAGTTTCTTTCCAATAATTTTGTTTTATTTTTGAGACCCTCTTTTTGAAGTTGCAAATGGTCGGACATTGTATGGCCAATGTGAACGGTAGTTTCATCCGCAAGACAGGAAGTTGGTCGGCACTGGAATTCGTATAGTAAGAGGATGTCTAGGCTCAGTGCAAGGTCATGTAGGTCCCCCCGTCGCACTTAGCAAGTTGGTGGACACTAGGAAGTGAACTCAAAAAAGGCATAAAGTCAAGGTGGGATCACCAACACAAAGTATCTGACAGTTGGGCCACATTGCACTTTTGGATGCGGTCCCAATGAGGATAGATGGTCAGATGACCAGTGGGAGCCCAACGGAAGCATCTCCTTCCTAATTTTAGGCCGTGAAATGTGTTCACATCATTACCTTCGGTATGACAAGGGGAAATTTCTACAACTCTGCTGCGAAGTCAACTGGGCAACCAATCGGGAGATTTTTAGGCGACGACCTCGAAACGGAAAAATGCATGTAAACACGCCAAGTGGCACATTTTTGTGTACTTTCCTCTTGCATCAAGAAGTGGCGCTGAATTTGTAGCTGGGGGAGTCATTTTTCAGCTTTTGTCACAGGTTAAGAACTATGGAGTGCTTTCTTTCCCTCTCATGTACAGTGTGGTGCTAGGAGTGATGCCCTGCACACTACACACTACACACTGATCTCTTTCCCCCCTACGTGCAGTTATATGATGCCCCACAAGAGGGCTCTTCATTTGATTGATGTGCAAAAACTGCACTGACATGGTGATGTGGCAGGCTGTACGGATTTCCACGTTTTGTGCTGACCGCTGTACGGATTTCCGTGATTTACGCTGGCAGTTTTTTGGCATTGCTTTTGGACCAGGAGCTTTTGAGTTTGAAGGCTTTTCATGTAAAACTGTTTTTGGGGCCTAGGGCCTTTAAATATGAGGCTAGGGCTCATTCTCTGGCATGCTTCCTGGAGAAGGTGCAAAGTCTCGAGTACGGGCTTGTACTGTGTTGATGCAATATAAAGAAATACCGAAAAAGGCGCCAAGATTTAGGGCCAATAATCTCTGGGGTGGAATTCCGCCACTCCGTATCGCATATCGTCTCTCTCTCTCTCTCTCTCTCTCTCTCTCTCTCTCTCTCTCTCTCTCTCTCTCTCTCTCTCTCTCTCTCTGTTCAGTTGTTATTGAAGTGCTAAAAGTCTGTTCAGTCTGTTCTTTTTCTATTAGCACGTGGTGCCTGTCTTGTAACAGTGGTATCAGAGCATCAGACATGTGCTTTTCTGAAAGCATACCGGTCCTACAAAAGAGCAGACAGAGCTATTGGAATTTTACTTGAAGTATCTCAGGGTCCCGACCCCGGGCTCACTCCCACCCTTGCTTCATTGCACATCGGGCGCGCTCCCGTCTCCATCGCTCTGTCTTACAGGGCATAAACCATAAAGAACCCCCAAGACTTGGAATTCATGGATTCAGTAGAATATTTGCAGTTTTTGCTCAACGAACTTCACGACATTCTTTCACGGCATCCTCAACAGAATCTTCTGATGTTGCAAAGTTTTCAACGATTTTTGAACTACATGTTACCCCCTCTAATTCCCCAGGTGGTACCTCCTACTCCAGCATCAAAAAGTACAATAGCTTCCAACCGGCAACCTTCCAGCCGTCTGTTCCGATCGGGGGAGCTTTCAGGAATATGGTACAGCCATCTGACTCTAATCCAATACAACCGCCTTTGCCACCGCCAGTGCCCCCACCTCCACCACCACCAGGCTACAGTGGTTGGAGCCCATATGGATACCCTTATTATCCATACGCGGGATATGCGCCTAACCAACCCAAAGATTTCAAAGATGGCAGCACGACAATCAAATTTTTCACTTTTTCTGGGGTGAAAGATCGCAAGAAAGCATTGCAGTTTCTACAGCACTTCGACAACATCTATGCTTTAGGGAACTATACAGAAGAATCCAAGATTTCTCGAGCAGCGGGATTTCTTAAAGATAATGCTGGATTTCTTAAAGATAATGCTATGCAATGGTGGAGTTCAATCGCGACACAACCGCATGCTCGAAAACCTGGCAAGCTTTCAAGATAATTTTTGCACGTAGTTACATGACTTCTATGTTTGAAGTCCGGATTTTGGCAGAGTGGGGCAACTTGAAAATGCTTGCCACCGAAACCATGGATGAATATAACCAAAGGTTTCATGACGTGTACCTTTCGGTGTCCTTCTTTAGGTCTATTCCCTTGGAGGCCCAATGCGAGCGATACACCATTGCAGGAATATTGTCTATCCAAGCAAGTCTCCACCATGCAAGAACTTATGGACCATGCCGCATTCGGCTACAAACTGATGAAGGGAAAGCTAGAGTTTACCACAAAAGAATCTCCGGCCACTAAGCACAACTCTCGCCAAAAAAGAACAAATTCTCGAGAGTCTCGTGAAAGTCAACCACAAAGGCCTCGTTTGACACCTCAACAACGAGACACCTTACTACAAGAAGGCCGATGTTTTGGGTGGTTTTAAATAGGACATAACTATTTTGGTTGTCCCCAACGCACTGACAGACACGTGGAGCCGACTCTCGCGTCGACGGTCGACAGAACCCCAGGACCATCTCCAGCCAAAAAAGCTAAACCGGCTATTGGATTAGTACCTGACATCTATGGCATACGCCTTGAAAGTACAAATGAATTGTATCGAGCATATGGCAAAGTCAATGGCTTCAAAGCCCTTATTTTCTTTGACCCCAGAGCTACAGAGAACTTCATCCATCCAAAATTCTTTAAGCAGACGCACTTTGATTATGATGCAGAGGGTGGAGAAATTGAAGCTGAGCTAGCCACGGGTAAACTCAGAAAGTGGTACCGCTCATTGGTGCTCTTCCAGTGACTATTCAAGATTCTCATGGAAAAGCTGATTTCCACATCATGAAGTTGGGCAATTGTGACATTCTATTAGGCATGCCTTGGCATGACAAGAATGATGCGACTCTCCAGGTTCGGAACCGAACCATCACCGTGATGTAGAAGGGCAAGCCAGTCGTCCTCAAAGTTCGGTTGTCCAAACAAAAAGTAGAGGATTAGGTTACACATCAGCAGCAAGAATGAGAATAGAGGGAAGATTCATAGGTGCAAGATTATGGGAAGCCATGGAGGAGGCCCATGCATTTGAACAACGCAAAAGGGCACCCGAGACTAGTGTCTTTCGACGGAGAAGGAGTAGCAACCGGGGAAGAGGGCAAGGAGCACTAGCAGCAATTGAGGGAGGGGGTAGGAAAGTAGTAGTAGGCCAAGGGAGCAGTAATTATCACCCTTTTGTATACATTTTGAAAGAAACAATACAGTGTGTAAATTTTTTAGTCAATGAAAAGTGTACATTTTTGAAACAATGTTTAAGCGGCACAAAATCTCTTTGTATTGGTCATTTTGGAGTGTACATCTTGGATCTTGAATAAACTCTCTAGTTGTTTTATAGTTAGATACTTTTGAACTTTGTTTGAGAAAGTATTGTTTGAAACTTTGTTTGAAACTTGTTTGAAATGGATGGTATCTGTTTTGAACTTGTCTTAATGGCGATTTGAAATGTTTGACTCTTGTTTTAATACTGATTTCAATGGTTGGTGATTTTACTCCCGGGTGGGGGTGAGAAATGATGTTTGAGAATGCTTCTTCATACTCATGGCCCGGACCCTTGTGGTTATTTGCGGGGGGAGTATTGAATGATTGAAAAGTGTTGTTACTCATGGCCCGGACTTGCATGGTTATTTACGAGGGGAGTATTAAGAACTCTGAGTAGCGGTTACTCTCAGACCTCCAAACGACACAGGCTGCCGTCTGGGGGGTGTTTGGTTGTAAAAGGTTTCTATATCTCATGGCCCGGATCTTTTCAGGTTATTTGCGGGAGGAGTGATGAGGAAGTCGTTGAACAGCTCATGGCCCGGACCTGGATGGTTATTTGTGGGGGGAGTGTTCATCGGCGGCTTTATGTTTCTATGTCTTGTGACATGCATATGTAAGCATTTGTGTTGCATTGTGATGTGCCAACTACTGAGTATTCCTAATTGGATGAGATTGCCTGGGTATGTAATTTTAGTGCATCAAGACACCCGTGGAAGATCAGTATGGTCTAGGTGTGATGGCTAATTTTACTACGCCGGAATATCAAGAGTTCGGATTTGGACGAAAGAAGAAGCTAACTCCTTGATCAAAAGAGCCGAAAGGAGAAGCTAACTCCTTAACAAAAAGAGAAAACTCAATGTCGCTCGGAATGACCCTTGTAAATTTTTTATCTAACTTTAGTTGTTTTGCAGATATGCTGTGATCGCGGACAATTACTCTCTTCCAAGAAGGGGAGATGTCACAAACTGTTGACGTGTCAAAGCACTGAAGAATGGAGCCAACTTACAGTAGCCCACGGAGGGGCATAATAAACCCTAAGAAGAACAAGTAACAGAAGAAGAAGTCCTACCAACCTATGGGGACCCCGTCTGATGGGGCCCCAAGTGACATAACGGATTAAAATAAAGCAGGACCCGCACACACATACAAACTGATGACATGGGAGATTTCCAAAAACTGTGCTCACATGATGATGTGGCAAGCTGTACGGATTTCCACGTTTTGCATTGACTGCTGTACGAATTTCCATGATTTATGCCGGCAGCTTTTTGGCATTGCTTTTGGACCACGAGCTTTTGAGTTTGAAGGCTTTTAATGTAAAACTGCTTTTGGAGCCTAGGGCCTTTAGATATAAGGCTAGGGCTCATTCTCTGGCATGCTTCCAGGAGAAGGTGCAGAGTCTCGAGTACCGGCTTGTATTGTGTTGATACAATATAAAAAAAATACCGAAAGGGGCGCCAAGGTTTGGGGCCAATACTCTTTGGGGTGGAATTCCACCACTTCGTGTCACATGTCGTCTCTCTCTCTCACTTCAGTTGTTATTGAAGTGCTAAAACTTAAAAGTCTGTTCAGTCTGTTCTTTGGCACGTGGTGCCTGTCACAATTTGATGACGTGTCAAAGCCTTGAAGAAGGGAGACAACTTGCAGATGTGGACCGAGGGGCCTAAACCCTAAGTGAAGAGGCAGAGTAGCAGGAAATAAAGCAGGGCTCAAGAACTTGCGAGGCAAGCTGATGACGTGGTAGATTTTTGAAAATTGCGCTAGCATGATGACGTGGCAGGTTGTACGGATTTTTGTGTTTGCGCAGGCTGATGACGTGGCAACTGTACGAATTTTCGTAAATTACGTTGGCAGCTTTTTGGCATTGCTTTTGCACCAGATGCTTTTGAGTTTGAAGGATTTTCACTGTAAACTGCTTTTGGGACCTAGGGCCTTTAAATATGAGGTTAGGGCTCATTTAAGGGGCGCCAAGGTTTGGGGCCAATACTCTCTACGGTGGAATTCCGCCACTCCGTGTTGCATGTCATCTCTCTCTTTCAGTTCAGTTTTTTATTGAAGTGCTAAAACTCTGTTCAGTCTGTTCTTTTCTATTGGCACGTGGTGACCATTTTGTGACAGTGCCCGTCTTGTGACAGTCACAAATTGGTGACGCAGGCTGGAAGCAACGTACAGGGCCGTAAAATGCGGAGACAGGCTGACGTGGTAGTTCCAAATTTCACGCTAACAGTGTTGACGTGGCCTGTCGTACGGATTTTTGCTTTTTACACTGACAGTGTACGGAAATCCCTAGATTTGCACTGAGTTGCTTTTGGGCTCAATTGCTTTATTTTTGGAGAAGCTTTTGATTACTGCTTTTGGGGCTCTGCTTTTGGGCATCCCTTGTAACCAATAAATAAGTGGGCAGGGTCTAACTTCCCAAAGCATTTGGACGCAGAGTCTGAGAGTGAGCACCCTCCCGCTCTCTTGTACTTTGAACACAGATTAATACAAAAAGAAATACCGAAAGGGGCGCCACTCTTTAGGGCCAATATCTCTAGGCACGGAACTACGTCGGGCCGTGTCGAATCAAGTGTGAATTGTAAATTGTTTTGAAGTGAATCTCTACTGTGTCGCGATAGAATCTTGACTTGGAGTGTCTAGGTTTGTTACACTTTTCCATCTGTATGTACAGTGTGTGAAAAAATGCGCGTATGCCGAGGCAAGAGCCTCTTGTCTAGGTATTGAATTAGCTAATTGGTAATCCCCCGCACATACACGTGAACTCGGAGAAATTTCACCCAAGAAATCTCCTCCGATTCAAAGGACAAGTAGTCCTACAGGTGCGGGAGTACGAGGGCTTGCTACGGGTGCAACCGGCAAGTGAAACAGAGCCGAAACAGGAAATTACAGCCTGCTGTGTATTTTTGCAGGTCTAGGGTTTTAACCCTGATTAATCCCTAATACCCCCTAGAGCTTCGAGGAAGGAGGGAATCATCGTACGGGTGATCTAGAGCATTTTCGGGGAAGAAATCAGAGAATTCAGAGTGCTGAAGATTTTCGCCAAGTTTGGAAAAGTGCTCGAATGCACCGGGAAAGTTGCCCTTTGCTTGGGAATTTTGTCTATGAAGCCTCCTACTGCGGTTATTGTCACGAGGACGTGGCAACTGCTAACCTTAGTTGTTGGTTTCTTTCCAATGATTTTTGTTTAATTTTTGAGACCCTCTTTTTGAAGTTGCAAATGGTCCGACATTGTATGGCCAATGTGAACGGTAGTTTCACCCGCAAATGGATAGTGTTCGGCACTAGAATTTGTACAGTAAGAGGATGGCTAGGCTCAGAGCAAGATCATGTAGGTCCCCCCGTCGCACTTAGCAAGTTGGTGGATACTAGGAAGTGAACTCAATAAAGGCATAAAGTTAAGGTGGGATCACCAACAGAAAGTATCAGACAGTTGGGCCACATTGCACTTTTGGATGCGGTCCCAATGAGGATAGATGGTCAGATGACCAGTGGGAGCCCAACGAAAACATCTCCTAAAAATTAGGGAACTGCTATTTTGGGCCGTGAAATGTGTTCGCGTCATTACCTTCGGTATGACCAAGGGAACAATTTATTACTCTGCTGCAAAGTCAATTGATGCACCAGTTGAGAGATTTTTAAGCAGGAAGCCCAATGCGGGAAAATTGCATGTATGAGTGCCAAGTGGTACTTTTTGGTCAATTTACCAAGTTTGGGAGAAGAGAATCCGTAACTGACTTTCTGGAGCAGTTTTGGAGGCTGATAACTGTGATTTTCAACCATTTCTCTCCATTTTTTAGCTTCCCATGACTTTACCTAAGACTAAGGAGCTCATTTTCAACATTGGAAGGCATCATATGTGTGTTTACAGGGCTGTTTTGCTGCTTTTTCAGCGATACGCAGGTTTTGGCAGCCATGAAAATCTTCCCCTTTTTGCATCTATTTGTTCGCAGATGCATTACAGGTCAAGGACAGAAGAGGGGACGCTCGATTTATGCTGGGGGGATGCTTCATTGAGAGCCTGTCACAGGTTAAGAGCTATGGAGTGCTTCCTTTCCATTCTATGTACAGTGTGGTGCCAGGAGTGATGCCCTGCACGTTACACACTGCTCTCTCTCTCTCCCCTACGTGCAGTTATGTGATGCCCCACAAGAGGGCTCTTCATTTGACTGATGTACAGCTGTGTGGGTTCATGCTTTTGTGCTGAGGCAAGAGCCTCCTTGAGCAGGAACAGGGGTAGCTAGCTACTACTCCAAAGTAGACACCGCAGAGGGTCATAACCTCACCGTACAAGTACAAATTCAGCGCTGTGTATGCGCAAAAAAATTGATTGTTTTTCAACCATACAGACGCCAGAACTCTTGGGGATCGTGCCCCACTAGCAAAGGACAGCTAGGGGACTGTTTTGGGCTGAAAACAGGGCAAAAACCAGTAAATACAGCGTGCTGAATTTACTATTTTTGGGCAGGAATCAGAGGGTTTATGCCAATGGAAGAGAGTTTCAACAGGGGAATTGGTTTCGCGCAAGTTTTGGGGCTGTTATGCTGCCGAAATTTGGCCAAAACAGGTGGTATCTATCTCGATACAATAAAGGATTCCCAGGACTCTTCTTTGTAATTTACCCTCCTAAAGAATAAAGAAATACCGAAAGGGCCACCAATTTTGGGGCCTACAGGTTGTCGGCGTCTGCTCGGAGCATTCTAGCTTCCGAGCCGTGTGTGTGATTAAATGTTAATTCTTGTCGCAGGTTTCCTTTGCAAAGTGCTCTGTGTGTGTCTAAAGTAAGCAATTTCGAGTGAAAGCCTACGCCTACTGCCCCAAGGGCCGGTTTCAAGGTTTCGTTTCCGGGATATAAATCACTTTTTCATCAAGAAGTGAGTCTCGCTTGTTTGGGGTAACGACACAGAGTACAGGAACGTGGGATTACACTATGGCCGACAAAGGAAAGGGCATTATGGAAGAGGGTTCCTCTTCACAGGACAGACATGAAATTCCGCATGTACACCCTGCTAAAAAGTGGTCGAATTAGGGCTGATTTTCTGCTGCGTTTTTGGGGTTTGCAAGTATGAACCAAGATGAGATAGGGAGAGGTCTCACGGCGGTAGATTGGCCACTAGATCTCCTATGGGAGTGACGTGGGTCTGCCAGGTGACACGCTGCTTGCCGATTCTCTGAGGCGATTGCTTGGATTCTTTGACGCATCGGTAAATCATCTTGAAATTTGAGCTTACTTGGTCCTGGGTGGTACGTCAGTGTTGCGGAATTAAGCTCGTTTGTAGAGGCAAGAGCCTCTTTTACAGGTAAAAAGTTAAGGGATAGGTTGCAAGATGCTATGTGGTGAAGTTCAAGAACTACCTGCCTATGGATGCAAAGTGGATGGGAAGAGTATGAGCTGTCAGAGTCACCAAATGTATTGCAGCTTTACCTTGAAGCCTTTGGGTTATGACCTACCTATGCCCCAACCCAACGTGTGCAAAGGAGGGGTAATGATAGAGCTAGCACGTCAAATGTACTCATGGATTCAGTGCAACAACAGTGTACAGTTTGACAAAAGTATGAAGGTCTCATTAAGTCATTTGTACATATGTTTTGACAGTCTTTCTTGCGGATACATGCGATGATAAAAGGGTGCTTACCACACAAGATCATCTATGGCATGTATTTATGGTATGCAATCGAGGACATTTGTGATTTCAATAGGGGGGTATGTCACGAGGACGTGGAAACTGCTAACCTTAGTTGTTGGTTTCTTTCCAATAATTTTTGTTTAATTTTTGAGACCCTCTTTTTGAAGTTGCAAATGGTCGGACATTGTATGGCCAATGTGAACAGTAGTTTCACCCGCAGATGGATAGTGGTCGGCACTGGAATTTGTACAGTAAGAGGATGTCTAGGCTGAGAGCAAGATCATGTAGGTCTCCCCGTCGCACTTAGCAAGTTGGTGGATACTAGGAAGTGAACTTAATAAAGGCATAAAGTCAAGGTGGGATCACCAACAGAAAGTATCCAACAATTTTCTTCCAAGTTTAATAGGAATAAAGAAATACCAAAAGGGACGCCAATCTTTGGGGCCTACAGGGTGTCGTTGTCTGCTTGGAAGCTAGAGGCTGCCAAGCCATGTTTTTGTTTGAAGTGTTGATTCCAGTCTCAAGATTATTCGTGAAGTTTCTCTTGTCGTAAAGTTTCAGTGAAATTCAGTGAAAAGATCGGGTGAAAGCTAAAGTCTTACCGCCCTATGGGCCCATTTCACTATACGTATCAATAAAGAAAGAAGTACCGAAAGGGGCGCCAGACTTTGGGGCCAATGCATTTGGAAGCAAACTCTCTCTCTCTCTCTCTCTCTCTCTCTCTCTCTCTCTCTCTCTCTCTCTCTCTCTCTCTCTCTCTCTCTCTCTCTCTCTCTCTCTCTCTCAGTTTCTATTCATCTGTTGCTATTGAATTCTCGCTTGGATGTCCGATCCGGTTACATAAACTCTGGTGGTTTTTGGCATGCGATCATGGCAGGGAAAGTGAACATGATTATTATTTTTGCGCTCAACAAGATCCATCCTGCACTTAGGACGCAAAAAAGCCTCACAAGCACATAAAACAAACATAATGAATGAACATCAAGCTCGCCTCCCAATCATGAAGCCAATCCAAACCCACCCTCAAGCTTGGGATCTAAGCCTTCACAACAAGAGTTGACATCGCATACCACCAGTCCCCACCATCTTCACGAAGAGAAGCTCCAAGAAAGTCCAAGTGTGGCGATCACACAATGAATGCCCACAAATGAGCCAAGAAACCTATTTATAGGACTTCTTGACCGCCCTTCTTAACTCCATTCAACTAAGTTGTAGCTCAAAATTCACCCATGTTTACCACTAGTTGACTAGGAGTCTACCCAAAATATGTACCATACAACCTACCTCACTCGCCATTAGAATGTGCACAGAATTATTTCTAGCTTGATTCAACATTAATAGTTTACCTTACACTCATAAAAATTGAGCAGTATAAACCTCTTTGCGATCTTAAGTTAGCTTCCACCACTGAATATGATAGCATTGTGTCACAATTCACCTCCAATCACAAAATTTTTGTGCACATAATATGGCCAAAACATGACTCAAAAATAAACCTCTTATGTTAGCAAGTACCAAGCACAACTTTTTATCTTTGGAGATATTTAATCTCACACCTATGGGTATTTTAGGAATTTTGGAAAAAATTGAAGGGCATTTTAGAAATTTGTGACAAAATATGGGGTATTTTGGGAATTTCCACATATTAGAGGGGTATTTTGGTAATTTTCCCTTGTTTTTAACTAATTTGCCGGGAGATGAGGGGATTAACGGCCCTCCAAGCCGAGACTTGAACCTGGAACCTAGGGGACGGGATCCAATGTTCTCAAGCGCATGAGCTGACCACTTTAACCGCAAGGTGAGAGGATCAACGGTCCTACGAGTCGGGACTTGAGCCCAAAACCCTACGGGTCAATGTTCTCAAATGTGTGAGCTAACCACTTCACCCGTGCGCACATCATGTACACGTGCTCGTTCTTGTAAGCACATATTTTGAGTAAACGTGAGTTGCCCATGTCCAGGTTTATTTCTTAATTTATGGTCGGGATTGTCCAATGTTCCGCGAGTGGACTTTAGCGTTGTGGATCTCCTCACCCCACTTCATTAAATGTCATGTGTTATTTAGTTGTGAGGCCTACCATACCAGGCTATAGCATTTGCATGGAAAATCGTCCATTTCATTTGAGTTTGTTGATTGGGTGGGACATATCTTTGGCGGTTGGCCGATCTCTCTCTCTCTCTCTCTCTCTCTCTCTCTCTCTCTCTCTCTCTCTCTCTCTCTCTCTCTCTCTCTCACACACACACACACACATGCACATGACAACCTGCTCATTCTTGTCAAGCTCTCTAAGTTCTGTGAATCTGGCTACAATCTTGTGCACTGTGAAGGCGTGTGTGCTCTGTATGGAGTGTTCAAGGCATTTTTGCATGGGACCATCCTTCCAAGATCTTTCTATAACCGTGGGCTTCTTGAATATGTTATGGCTGCCATTGCAAATGTTGTTGCTCTGTTGAATGTCAGATTGGTTTGAACTCCATTTGATGTGATCAATGAGCACCTTATATTTCAAAATAAACAGAGAGGCTTCACTTTCAACCCTCACACTCACTTCTCATCATATTCCAAAGGTGAGTATGATGCATTTTGAACACTTCCTTGCATGGAGGGCGTCAAAGGCTTGTTATTATCTGTGTCATTCAGAATTAGCTTGGCCATCCATCGGGGGGTTTCGTTCATCTTCTCCATGGCTACTCAAAACATGTAATTGTAGCTACTCAAAACATGTAATTGTAGTATGGTTGTCCATTGATGACTTGTGTTTGTCATAAAAACTAATATCTAATTCTCTCAAATGATTTTCTCATGTTAAACTGATCATTTAATATGGGGAAGTACCAGGGGAGTAAAAGCTAGAATATTGGTAAGGCTATCAGACCTATCTCTACAGGGATGCAAAGGAGGGAAAATAGAGATCCAAAGGGGGACAGTGTGCAAAAGAGCAATGTGTTTCAATGGGGCTTAAAAGACCTAAGGTTCAGCTTCATTAAGATTCCATAGGCTAAAGTTCCAAAAATTAACTCAATTGTCCAAACGCCAAAGTAGGGGAAATTGGATGGTCATGGGAAGACTAAAAAGTCTTCCCACATCCCTAGGAAGGAGGGGGCGAGTCCTTTTAGTAGGGGATGAGAGAGAAACACACACTCCAAAGCTCCCCCTTTACACAAAGGGAATACTGAACACATGTCAGGCTCCTAGGCCAGTTGCCCCCAAGCTCCCCTCAAATCCTATTGGATGGCCATAGAGGTGGACCAATGAGAATTAGGCTACAGTAAAGTTAGTCTAATCGATTTAAAAAATGGTTGATAAAAGCACCAATAGAAATTAAGATCCCTAGAAGATTACTGGACAATCTACCAAGGGGTCCAATGAGCATTCAACAACCCAATGGCTCGCCAGAAGACTAAGAGGTCCAATGAGAGTTTAATTGAATTATTTAATTACGTAAAGCTCTCGTAAAAGGGGAAAGGGGAACACTTATCAAAAGGCTATCAATTATGCTTCTAATTTGTGATTGGCTAAGCTTTACAAGAGCCAATGGGAGGCCACCATGAACAATTAACAAGGGGGTCGACCAAGAAGAGAGAGAGAGGGCTGCATTTTACTCTAACACGATGCCTCACACACACACACACACACACACACACACACACACACACACACACACACACACTCATATGTGCAAGAATAATTCCATCTCCTTCTCCAAGCATTGAGAAGTAGAGGCCTACACCAACAACTCTTGGCTATGGAGTGCAAACCCAACCAAGAGCCAAGCTTCAATGGCATGCTTGTCTCCTCTACCATGCTTATTACTAAGCTAAGCTATGCTATTAGAGTGATTATGTGAGGAGAATACTTCTTTCTTGTAAGATACACCTTCTTCCTCTCAATCTTTTCTCATTCCCTGCTAGCTCTCACCATTTTTGAAGGTGTGTGAGGTCTTGGGACTGAGGCTAGGGACACTAGGTGTGTTTTTCAAGCATAATTTGGTGCATGAAGCTTCCATCTTCATTGCACCAACGAGTTTTGTCAAGGAACACAAGAATTGTATTGTACAAAAGTCTCCTTTGATGGGAGAAGCTATAAAACAAAGCCTTTATGGAGGGGGGACGAGCTCCATGTAAATTCGGTCCTCAACTGTTCTATTTCTCTCTCTTTTCAAGTATTGTCAATGCCAAATTAGCTAGGTGGAAATTGCTATGTTGCTTTCTCAAATTAAGTACTCTCTCTATGCTCATTAGGAACTTATTCTTAATGAAATGCTCACTATGTTGTCAATTTCCGCTACACACAAGTTACTAGTGCATTAAATGTTACATTGGTATCAGAGCTATTGGTTTCTCTTTTCTTGCTCAAGAAGAGAGTCCTCAAGCTTGCTACAAATGGTTGGTGTTATTAATTGCAAAAGCGTAAGTAGAATAGGGATTTTTCATCCTTGAAGCACGCCTGCTTTATGCAGTTAACGGGGATACCGTCAAGAGCTATGGTCTTAATAATGAAGTCCTACAGGGCTTGCCTATGGCTTAACCATTATTGAGCTATTAGAAGATTGACAGAAACCGGTGTTGTCTTGGCTCTATTGAACCCTCTCTTCTATTCCTTGCAATTAATAATATTCGATCCACGGGTATAGATGCTTGAGTGCTTATCTTTGAAGGTAAAGAGGAGTAGCAACTAGGGCTTGAAGTGCCAAAGTACAAGTAAAAATTTACACGTAAAATTTGCTAGTATGGTTGACAAGGGAAAAGAGATTGAAATGAATGTTGATAGCTTTGCTTTTGCTAATGAAAGAGCAACTAATGATGACCCTATGCTTGTAAACTATCTTGTTTCTAGGCTTCAACAAGTCCCGGGCAATCCATCCCTCCAAGACGAAGTGCTACAGTAATTGCGCACCCTTGGTATTCTCCAAACTCCCCACCAAGAAGAGAGAGTACCTAGGAAATCTCCTTGTGAGAGGACTCTCTCCAATAAGGAAAGAAGAGGAGGATCCATACGAAGGGCTAAAAAATCTACTACTCTTTGACGCATCTCCTTCCCAAAGGAGAACCCAAATTTCAACGGTAGAGCCCCCACCGAAAGAACGAGAAAGAATTGAGTCTCCTGCCACCTCGGCGGAGATGGCTCCACGAAGACGGCGGGCAAAACGCTCTCCAACACCCCTTAAATGGAGAAGGCCATCGCATAGTTCTCTACACCATAATTCAAAGAGGGAAGAAAGAAAACAAGAGAAGAAAAAGGTGAGAAAGAGGTCACCCTCTTCTCCATCTTCCTCATCCTCTTTCTCTTTTGAAGAAAGTGATGGTGCAGACAAAGATGAACAAGGGAAGGAAAAGGCGAGAAAGAGGTCACTCTCTTCTCCATCCTCCTCATGCTCTTCCTCTTCTGAAGAAAGTGATGGTGCGGCTCTTGAACCACCTAAAAGAAGAGGCGATAGGAAATCCTATGCTGCCTGAAAGAGGTCGTCCAAGCTCAAAAAGTGTTGGGGTAAAGCCTCATGTGGCCAGTTAGGCCAGGTGCCTGCCCACTATACTTATTCATTATGTACATAATAGAATAAGGGGGCTCACATGTAGAGAGTGAGTTTTAGCCCCTGCAAACACAAGGTCTCCTCTCTTCTCCATTGCTGCACACACTCACACACGCTCTCGCTCGTGCACTTCAATTGGTGGCCGGTTAGGCCAGGTGCCCGCCCACTATACTTATTCATTATGTACATGATAGAATAAGGGGGTTCACATGTAGAGAGTGAGTTTTAGCCCCTCCAAACACAAGGTCTCCTCTTCTCCTCTCTTCTCCATTGATACACACACTCACACATGCTCTCGCTCGCGCACTTCAAAATATTCAAAGAGGGAGGACTGTGCTCACTGATGCAAGTGGACAAGCAATCGGTGGCGTTGTCTCAAGAAGGGAAACCAATAGCTTATGAATCTCGTAAGTTACGTATACATGAGTAAATTATTCTACACATGACTTAGAATTATTGGCCATCGTGCATGCTCTTAAAGTATGGCAACATTATCTTCTTGGGAGGAGATTTGAACTACATACTGACTATAAAAGACCGAAGTGGATCTACACCCAACCTGACCTTAATATGAGGCAACGAAGATGGATGGAGTTGTTATGCCAATATGATTTTGGAATTGAATATAAATCTGGGAAGGAAAATCTTGTGGTCGATGCTTTGAGCAGGAAGAGTATTGTAGCGGCTGTCACAACCTCTACTACTTCTTTAATCGACCTTATTCGAGAAGGTATGACCGATGACACGTATTACTTAAGAATCCAGTACTTGATGAACCTAAATAATCGCACAGAGAAGCAGGAAAAGGAAAATCAAAGGCTTTCATGTTGAAGGAGATGACCTTTACTTTGGTAATCGTCTTTGTGTTCCAAATCAAGGTGGAATCAAACTTCAGATATTAGAGGAAGCTCATGATGTTACCTATAGCAGGACGCCCAGGATACAATAAGACTTACTCTACTGTAAAAAAGAGTTTCTTTTGGCTGAGACTAAAGTGTAATGTGTTGAACTATGTTACAAGATGTTTAACATGCCAGCATATTAAAGCTGAACGAATTCGATACCCCTGTAAGCTTCAACCTATTGATGCTCCACAAATAAAATGGGAATGCATATCCATGGATTTCATTACCGGACTTCCTACATCTCTAGGATATGACTCTATTTTTGTGGTTGTTGATATGATTACAAAAATGACCCATTATTTCCAGTCAAGACAACATTTACGCTCAGGTCTTCATGAAAGGTGTTTTCATGTATCATGGTTTACCTCGACGGATAATCTCTGATCGTGGTGCGAAGTTCACCTTAAATTTTTGGAAAGCCTTATTCTCAGCTACAGGACCCAATTAGCCTTTAGTACTGCTTATCATCCTCAAATTCATGGGCAGACAGAAAGGGCAAATCAAATCATTGAAGACATGTTGAGAGCTTATTGTATGCATGAGTAGAGTAAATGGACTAGATATTTGTATTTGGTTGAATTTGCGTATAATTCATCATTCCAACACTCAATTGGAATGTCTCCTTTTCAAGCATTGTATGGACAAGAGTGTCTTACTCCACTCAAATGGACAAACCCTCTCATACGAGTTCAAGCATCCAAAGAAATGTTGGATGAAATGCAACTACAAACCAATCTTATACGGCAGGATATTAAGACTGCTCAATATAGAGATAAGAGTTATGCTAATCCAAAACGATTTGCCAGACTTTTTGAAGAAGGCGATATGGTATTTTTGAGGGTGAAACCCAAACATAGTTCTTTATCAATGGGTAAGTGTCAGATATTGTGGACCTTTGTAATCACAGAGCGTATTAATAATTAAGCTTACAAACTGTTGTTACCACCACGCATAAAGGTACATGATGTTTTTTTATGTCAGCTTACTCAAGAAGTATGTACCTGATCCACAACATATTCTTAATGATTCTCTATTATCTACATCTACTTGATGGGACTTTTGAAGTATATCTCGAAGCAATACTTTAGAGCAAAACCAAGCCTCTACGTAATCAGACCGTTATTGAACCTCGTTAAATGGTCAACGTATCCTCAAAAAGATGCCACTTGGGAACATGATGATGTAATGAAACTAAATTATCCGGACTTCATGTCAAGGTGAGGACACTTTGAGTTTTTCAAGTGTGGGAGGATGTAAGATCCCCAATTTTTGGGTCTCTTCTAAAAATAAGAAACATAGCTTTCAATATCTATTTTGCCAAATTTTGACTTAAGATGCTTGATTGACAGTGTTGGAGCTTCTAAAGTAAAAAGCATGGTCGTTTCCATGTTCCAGTAGGTTAGACGAACGTTTGGTTTAGTTTTGGAAAAAATAGTTTTTTTAGTGTTTTCTACTCTTTTAGGTGCTTTTTTGCGAAAAGCAAAGTCGGATCTTTAATTTACGTGCTCCACGGAAGCTATGGTTCAATTTTGTAAAAATCTACTTTGTGAGTGCTTTTCACGCTATTTATAGCTTTTCATGATTTTTAGTGCTTTTTAGTTCTTATTCCAGTGGACGAGGGGAACCCGTGGTTTAATTTTAAGAAATTTTGCTTTTTTGGTGTGCTTTTTACGCTATTTTTAGCTTTTCGTGCTTTTTGGTGTTTTTGAAAAGCAATGTGCTTTTTATGATGACCTAAATGTAAAAATATTAATTTTAGACTCCGTCGGATTTAAAAATGATACCCGGAGCAAAAACGAGACCAGACGGGATTTTTACGGGAAATATTTTTATTAAAAAGCAATACCGTAAATACAGTGGGACAATACGAAAAGTCATAATTATGTCAGGATATTACGAGGTGTCATAGTCTAGCTACGATTTCCATTAGTGGGCCAGATACTGCTCGGATGGTCAATTTTGCTGTATAAATTGAATGGTAAGTGGGAGAGTTGAACACCAAAAGCAAAGGCTTGTTTTTAGAAAAGACTAGAGTTTTTCCCAAAAGCTAGGGTCTATTCCAGGCAAGAAGGTAGCGCCATCTCTTAGCTTGAGACACACTCCAGCCTGTTGCACTTGCCTATAACTTGCGAGTTAGTGCTCAGTTTTCAGTGTCGTTTGTTGCGTCTACTACCGCAAGGCTATACGTGTCTATTATATGGAGTGGTGCAAGCTCTTTATCACCATCTCCATAAGCTCTTCTTTCTCTTGATAAGAAGAAGAAGAAGAAGAAGAAGAAGAAGAAGAAGGACACTCTCTCTACTTGCTTATTATTTTCTCTCTCGTTTCACGGTGTACGCGCTCTCCGAAAGCTCTCGTGGCGGATACCTCTCTATGTAGATCTCATCACCGCTCTCTTGCTACAAAGCAAGAAGCCTTTCGACAGCGCCTAATCGATTCTAAAGCACGGTGAGAATCTCTAAACTCCATAGCCATCATCTCTCTCTCTCTCTCTCTCTCTCTCTCTCTCTCTCTCTCTCTCTCTCTCTCTCTCTATGTCATTTTTCTGCGTAGTCACGCTCTCAGTGATTTTTTTTTCGCATACGAATGCATGTATGGATCAACCAAGTACATACGAAGTTGCCCCATGATTATTTCATCATGTTTAGCACGTTGATTATGCACATAATGTGTTTATGATCACGTACGTGCATAAAAAGCATCGAGTTGATTTATGACGTCGTGAGTTGACCGAGTTGTTTTGATATATTTTATGGTTTGTTTGGTGAGTCGATTTCAATTATTAGATGGCCATAAACTTATGTGGGAGTATATGGTTAAACATCTCGAACAGCATAGTCAAATATGAATAAAGTGGCTTTCTTTTGGGGTTACCGTTTGTTGTGTGAGTACCATATGGGTGAAGTGATGTGATAGAGTGATAGTTTATATTATGGAGCTGAACTTAATGAATTGTTTTGAGGCCAAATACTTTCAATTGCATGTTTTGCATACGCCCAAAAATACCAAAAATTTATTTTTTGCATATGTGTGAAGTTATGGTTTATGGTTGACCTAAAGGTCGGAGTTGTTTTGCATCATGTTTATGGTGATGAATGTTATCATATGATGCATGGGAACTCATAGATTGATGTGGATGCTTCATATGCATGGTTGTGATTGCTTTCCACCTTCCTAGGTCAAAACTAGCTCCATGTGCTAGGGAGGTGAAGTGCAGATGTGATGCATCAACTTTGCATGGTTGGATGTGGTCAAAATTGGATTTTTATATCATGATTAGTTACTAGTCAGACTCTTTTTATGCATGAAGTAATCACATCTTAAGGGTCACATATGTGTAGACTCTGATTGATTGCGGGGGGGATGTGTCAAACTCCAAGAGTGGGAGTTGGTTTAGTGTGATTATGATTCATGGTCAAGGGCTGAGATTCCCTTGTGGATTATGTTTGATATTCTATGGTGTAAGCCGGTGTGGCTCATGGTTTTTTTTCTGGATATGGTTATGCTGCCAAGATTTTTGCAACCATGTTATGCTCTAAAGTGGTTATGGAGGATTGGTTGTGTCTCACCCAAGTTGGGTGAAGTGCTCGTTTGTGTGATGTGATTGGATTACGGTTTATGGTTTTCGAATTGAATCATGAAGTGATTTGGATGGTTTATGGCAGACATGTAAGGGTAGAGACCCTGTACAATCTAATTGCTTGGGGAAGATTGTTTGTGCATCTGGGAAGTGCTATTATGATTGCACTCATGTGTTATGTTTCTCATGACAGCGTCGCAACAAGACTAGGATCACCTACATCGCTCAGTCTTAGACTAAAGAGTCGATGACCTGGTGCTTTGCTGGATCAGAGATGTTGCATATGTCTTCTTCTTTTTGTTAGGCTCATCTATACGATTTGTGCGTCGGGGGCTGAATGACCTACACGGCTAACACGTCGTGGATTTTGCCTTGGCTTTGCCTAAACATCTGGTGTTGGGCATCGAAGAGGCGTGGCGCCTAAACTGGTATGGTTGGTGTTGATACCCTACCACTTAAAAAGCGTAGACTCAATTTTGGTTCACATGTGTACTAAGTTCTCTCTCTCTCATTGTGTTGTTTTAGATGGATCTTCTTAATTGTCTAGATGAACTTCCGAGTGACTTTGCACAAAGAGTCTTTTTCATTTATGCGGTTGGATTCAGTTTCCATTGGGGAATTGAAGTGGTTTGAGTTTCAAAGGGGACTAGAGATTACCTTGTACCCAACACTTACGTAGCATGGGCGTTACATGTTGAAGCTCAACTTGAACATCACACACAAGTGCCTGATAGGTTTATGACCAACCCACAGCTTTGGGTGAAGGAAAAGATCAAAGAAGGCGATGTTAAAGTGCAAGGATATGTTCTTTACCTTAACTTATGCTCTCTTTTGGACAAACCAAGTCGTGAACTCATACTTAGTAAGAAGGCCCTTATGTTAAACCAAAGATATGGTTTTTGTGAGAAGGTCATAATCAGAGTGTGGAAAAAGTCAAATGGCAGCAACCAAGGGGGTGGTTATGGAGTGAGCTTTAGAGCGAGCTTTTTTTCCCCCCCCCACCATCCCCACCTCCCATTGCCGCCCCTTACCACCCATGACCACCTACACCCTAGCCCACCACCAGTGGTTGGTGGTGTTAGCTCACTACCACCATCTGCCACTCCTCCTCCTACCACCAACGCCCATTGCCGCCGGTTCTCCTCCCACTCTTCCCTCCATTGGGCTACTCAAGGACTCTCTCTCTCTCTCTCTCTCTCTCTCTCTCTCTCTCTCTCTCTCTCTCTCTTTATTTTGCAGATTTTGTCTCTCTTTCTCCCTCACTTGTCTCTCTCTCCCCCTCCCCCCCCCCCACACACACACTCTCTCTTTCTCTCCTCTCTCTCTCTCTCTCTCTCTCTCTCTCTCTCTCTCTCTCTCTCTCTTGCATATCAAAAGACAACAATGAGAGAATTCACTTTGTGGAAAACTCAAAACAAAATCATCATTTTCACAACTCAAGGTAACCCCATTACGCTCTAGCACGTTGATCATTTGTTGCCAAAATATCATCTGGGCTGTAGTGTCCTCTTTTTTCATCTCACATATGGAAATTGTCATTAATCTTGGACACTAAACACCAACACAAAGCCACATTAACATTGACATATGTGTCAATATGTGTTTAGTATTGAACAAGAAAAAAAACCTTGCCTCGGATCGTAAACATGTGCTGCCATGGTTGTCCCTCCTTCTACCCGTCGAACGTGATCAAAGCAAACCCACGCTCTTTTTAGATCTCCATTTCCATTTCTTCGCATTCTATTGACAAGATCTATGCCTAAGCTAGGATTGGTTGTCGACATATTGAATACAAAACATCTATCCTCCTCTCTATTAGATTGACCTAGAAAAAGCATGCCGTGGATAAACAAAAATGTCAAGCGTCTCTTTAAGTCAATTATCAGTGACTCCTCTCCACGAGCATTCGACTCCCACGAAATTTATGCACCCAATTCTTAATTCTATGGAGAACATGATGAAAGTTTATAAATATATAAGACATAAAGTTTAAAATGCATCTTAAAATGCATTTCCCATACCTTTGGCTTTTAACAAGAGGAAATATTTCTTGGAGTAGAACTGACAACTCTACTTGTCCAAGCGACGTGCATTAACCTGAAGAATGTTGAAGGACAGATTGGGAAATAACCTTAACCACCTCCATTTGGATTTTTCTTGGCCCAGCTTGGATGCCAAGCGCATCAACAGTCTCAGCCACCAAAGACTTTACCCTTGCAATGGTACTTTTGGATTACCCTAGTTTGACATCATGGTCATGGAAGCCTTGGTGCACCATGGCTCGAGAATAGCGTTTTTCGGTTGGCATTATGTAGCATACTTGGCAGTCTCACAGGTTTTTCAAATAACAGGCACATGTTGACAATAAAAGCACTTCAAGGTTCCATACTTTTGCAAGTCACCATTTAGCATTGGTCCCTCAATTAGTTTACCTGTAATTCCATGCCTACACTTGTGCTTTTGTCACTCTTTTCTTGTACATAAAACAAAAGAATAAGGAATACCTGTCCAAGACGGTACCCATTGAGTATTCCTGTAGATAACACTTGCGAGCACTCTGCAAACACACATTCGAAATCACCTCTGCAATAGCTTTTCCTTATAGTTGCTAGAAATGTGATGCTTGTGGTAGTTGGTTTTGTCCACACATGACCATCCACTGATTGCTCCATTCCATCCATAGTTGACCTCTCGATATTTGGTTGTGGTGGAAATTCAAACACCATGTTTCCATTGTAGCTTGATGGAATTTCTTCCACCCACTCCCATTCCAATGATGTGATCAAGGTTTTAGCTTTGGAGATCTCATAGTGGGATGTAACGCTAGCTCCACTATGCTAAAGGAATCACCCATTGGACCCTGGTTCCTCTTACATCCCTCTTTTAGTGGGGAGTCTAGGTCGATCACCCCATCTTTGGGTGTTTTGTTGGTGGGGCCAAAGTGAAAGTCTTCTTTCTCTTCATCGAAAGAAAGAATCACTATGTCAGCAGACTGTAGTGGTGTAGGAGGTTTCGCTGGGGAATCCAAGAATGCTACATACTCTATGGAAACTTTAGCATTCAAAACATAAAGAGAAGAGCTATTAGCTTTACCTGCATTCTACAAAGGCAATGTTAACGGTTCACCTTCAACAGTGTATGTTAAGGCAAACACATTAAAACCAGCTGGTGCATTTATGTCAGCTCCAGATAGAACCAACAAGGATCCTTCCGATGATAGGTGGTGTGGTTTGCCAATCCCCACATCACCCACGTGAACGATGAAATGAGAGCTTTTTAGAGAGAGAGAGAGAGAGAGAGAGAGAGAGAGAGAGAGAGAGAGATGGGGTAGAGTGGATATAAGTGTGATGGAGGTGGGAGGAATGTGTTGGCAGAGTGAGGGACAGGAGGAGAGAGGATGAGAAGGGAAGATAGGGGAGAGAGTGAGACATAGTAGTGAAGGTGGCATGAGCACATGATGTAGGTAGAGTGGACAAACAAATGTGGATATAGTGAAGGGAGGGAGAGTTGGAGGGAAAGTTGATAGAGAATTGAGGTAGAGTTGATAGAGGATTTTATAGATAGTCAAGAGAGAGAGAGGTTGGAGGAGAGAGCAGAGGTAGAGTGGATAGAGGTTTGTATAGATAGTCGAGGGAGGGAGAGGTTGGAGTAGAGTTGAGAGAGAACTGAGGGGGTAAAGGTAGAGTGCATAGAGTGGGGTAGGTAAAGTGGACAGAGGGATATAGAGATGGTGAGGGATGGTAAGGAATGGTGAGAGTAGAGGAGGCAGGGAGGGAGGATGTTGAGAGGGATATAGAGATGGTGAGGGATGGTAAGGAATGGTGAGGGTGGATGAGGGAGGGAGGGAGGATGCTGAGAGCTAGAGGAAGAGAGATCACCAATAGATGGGAAAAAATGGTAAGCTGTTATGAGCCATCTCTTTATATAACTCCTTGGTACAAGTGAAAGTGAAATGGTTCCAAAAAAAATAATTGAGAAGGCACTAACAATGTCACTATTGCCTCCTCAATATTTTCTTTTAAAAGCTTCCTCTTTCATCTCTATCTACATCTCTCTCTCTCTCTCTCTCTCTCTCTCTCTCTCTCTCTCTCTCGGCTAGATGTTTAAGGTCTCTTGGGATAGTTTCCTACGACGTTAAAACTCTCTTCTTCTTCTTCTCTCTCTCTCTCTCTCTCTCTCTCTCTCACACACACACACACACACACACACACACACACTAGTATACTCGTCATAAGTCCTTAAAAAACCACCCCCTCCCCCCCCCCATTTTTGCATAGTCGTGATACCCTTTTGCCATGCCAATGAAAACTGCCTTATAATGGGACATTACCCCCGCTTAATCAAAGCGTGAAGAAATGAGTGCTATCATCACACGGGGTAGGCGGCCCGTGTCCACTCTCTATCGCCTTCCCTAGGCGATGGCACTTGCAAGCTCGCGCAGTTGAGGGCGGCCGAATGCATTCAACCTACTAGCTCTGGGAGCGTGCACACCATCCTATATAAACTGAGGCGAGGGCATACTCTGGCCCTCACTTAGCCTTGGATTAGGTCTTTTTCTGCTTATTTTCGCCACTGTCCGAACTTGCTAAGGAAATGGAGCTTGCAACTCAAGCAACACAGGTGTTATGTTCTACCTTACTACAAGTTTCGGTTTTGGTTTGTTTGTCGTTGCAGTACTATGCATGGTTGGTAAAGATTGATGCCGTCTGATTTATACACTGTCTATTAGTCATAAGCATAAAAAGGACAAACTATTGATCCATGGCATAAATGGCTTAGGACTTGAGACGATTTATGGTTTTTCTGTTGAAGGGAATGCTTGCATGTAATCTGGGGGTCGTCACAAAATGGTGTAAATGGCTCTGTAAAAAGCCGCTGTAGAACTTCACCCTTGCATAAATTGATATATGGTTGTGTGTGAGTGTATGTAGGTGTGTATATGTATGTGTGAGTGTGATGGTTTGGCTTGGCCTGATGGCCGTTCTCAACATTTGCTACATCTGGACATGTATATTGCTTGACGGGGAACTGTTTTTTTGTCCCGTCTGTGTAAATGGAAGCAACATTTGGTGATGGCCGATTGGTCGTAAGGCTCTGATTCTAGCCGCTGCTGCAGGGCTTTGCAAAAACCGGCATAATGACTAGTTTTTTCGCAGTTTTAACTGGTTTTTTCTCATAGAGTTATTCGTTGGATGGTTACACAGTATGGAAAAAATAAACTAAAGCCTTGCACGAACTTGGCCGGATATTACCTGTCTTTGTTTAAAAGGATGCCAATAGTTGGTATAATGAAATCATGGGTCTATTAATTCTGAAGGTAAGTATAGCTACTTTGGGCTCTTGGCATAATAACCGAGCTACTATTCTTAATCTCTTGGGATACTACTGTTCCAAAAAAGTGGTTAATGACTTATGGATATCTTGGGATGATGAAGGTAAGTATATAGCTGATTTTTTTTAGCTTTGGTATAGCTTGCAAGCTATTGCTCTTAAAAATAAGGTTCCACATTGAGAAGAAGGAGTCTTGCTACTCTGCTGACCGGCTATACTGGTATCTTATTGGTTTTTTTAAAAAAAAGAGGTAGTCATCACCCTCATCTGATACCTTTGGTTGACAAAAAGTAGTCGGATTTCACATCCCTTTGTCTAAAAGGGGTACCTTTGATACCATGGGATTGCTAAATTCTACAAGTAAGTATATGGTTACATAGCTACAGAGCTATGGCTCTCGAAATAGTTTGACTCTTAATGGACTTCACCATTTTAGAAAGTAGACTGTAACACTCATTTGTGAAGTAATTAGAAAAGATTGCTAAACATTCCATGTCTAATGAATAACCTAGCTTGTTTAAAGTAACTAAAACCTATAAGATGGACATGGATAACAACTGATATGGTCCATTGATTCCTGTAAAACACATCCAAGGCTAACTGAATTGTTGTCTTGTTTGGATGGATGCAGGTAAGGACTCTATCCTATCTTGGAGGGTTTTCTTTTCTTTGACAAGCAACCTTACTTTAATGAAGTACTCACTGAGGAACGGGGAAGTTCTTTTACTACTGGTCTTACTGAAAGAGGATCTCTTTCCTACAATAATTGTACCTAAATAATTCTGATACTAAGTTATTTTTGTACATATCTGTTCATTATTCCTTGGTCAGCTGTCTTTTGAATGTAAAAATTCAATTATTTCTTATTAGTTAAGATTTAAACAACTACACACACACATATACATATACATATATATAGAGAGATATATTTATTTATTTATTTATTTATTCATGTATATTTATTAAAATATATATATATATATACATATAAATATATATATATATATAGCACACATGTATTTATATACCTTTATATATATAATATATTTATTTATTTATTTATTTATATTTATATATTTATATATTTATATAAATAAATAAATATAGATACATAAATGTATACTTATATATTTATACATACATTTATATATATACACATACACACACACATATACATCGTGTGTGTATATATTTATATTTATAAATATATATATACTGGCACATACTAATTGAAAAACCCACTACTAAGGAGATACCATCTGAATATTCTCTACTCTCTCTCCCGCTGAAATCTACGTGGGTTGCTTCTCCCATCCTCTCCGCTCTTGCGAGCATACCTCCCGAGCCCCGATCACATCCCCCCCCCCGCTTGGCCCTGCAGGCTCATAACGACGCCTGCCTTCCAACCTCCATCTGCCGTGTCGCACTCAAGCACACCTGCAGGCCATGACTAGAACACTCGTAGCCTTCACGAGAACAGTGAGACACCGTCATGGCTCAACACAAAGCTCTATCAGTTGAGTTGAGGCTCATAGAGAGAGAGAGAGAGAGAGAGAGAGAGAGAGAGCTTTGCAAAGACGACGTGTGCGCCTGGCTTAACTGCTCCCTCTGCTTGCACTGACCCCCTTGTTGATCGGACCTGCAATACCCTTCGCTTCAGCCTCAAAGACTTTCCTCCACTTCGCCCTATCCTGTCTGTAGCCTGCTCCTACTCCTGCCGACCTCAACTCCTGGCTACTCTGCAGCAGAGAGAGAGAGAGAGAGAGAGAGAGAGAGAGAGAGAGAGAGAGAGAGAGAGAGAGAGAGAGAGAGAGAGAGAGAGAGAGAGAGAGAGAGAGAGGGGGGGGGACGAAGCCATAGAGGTTAGAGAAAGAGAGAGGTGAGAGAGAAGAGGGAGAGGTGAGAGAGAGGGGGGGAGGTGAAAGTGTATATCTATATATATACACATATATACGTGTGTGTGTGTGTGTGTGTGTGTGTGTGTGTGTGTTATATGTGTGCTATATACGTGTGTGTGTGTGTGTATACATATGTGTGCTATATACGTGTGTGTGTGTGTGTGTGTGTATACATATGTGTGCTATATATCCACTCCCTCTCTCTCTCTCTATGTATATCTCTTCTTGAGATCTTTCATATCTTCTCTCCTCTCTCTCTCTCTCCCCTCTCTACAATATAAAAAGAGGAGTAAAGATTGGGAGGACCATTGCTACCGTTGCTGCACAGAGGTATGGTCCTCCCTTCTTTCCTCGTCCTACCTCTCTAGCCCCCTTCTTCTCACCCTCTCCTCCCCTCTTAGCTATCCTCTCTCTATCCCTCATTCCCTCTGCCTCTCTCCTTTTCCCTCCTCCTGTCTCCCTCCCTCCAATTTTCCTCTCTCCTCTCTCTCCTCCCTTCTTTATTCCTCTTCTTGACCCTCCCCTCCCCTCCTCGTCCTCTATCTCCCTCCCTGTCCTCTCCCTCGGCCATCCCCCCCCCCCCTCTCTCTCTCTCTCTCTCTATATATTTATTTATTTATTTATTTATTTATTTATTTATTTATTTATTTATTTATTTATTTATTTATTTATTTATTTATTTATTTATTTATTTATTTATTTATATTTATATTGGATAACTCTCTATTGTTCTCTTATGACTCTCTCTCTCTCTCTTTCTATATGTCGATGTAAGTCTAAACAAAACCCATGTTAATGTGTTCAACATGTTGCAGGATTGGAGAATATCTCATCTAGAGGACATTCAACTTCATTTGATTGTACAGGTCAGCCCTTTGAACAAATGCTGAAGCATTCGACATTTATTACTCACGTGCATGCTAGTATAGTAGTGTTGGTACAGTTAATGTCTCTCTTTCTCTCTCTGTCAATAAAGGACTTATTTCATATATCTCCATTGCTTCATAGCATGTGTGCATTGATGACAACTTTTGATTAGAATGTAGTTATCCATGATCGCTCTCTCTCTCTCTCTCTCCCTCTCTCTCTCTCTCTCTCTCTCTCTCTCTCTCTCTCTTTTCGCAAGGCTTTCCTCTGAGTCCATGAAACTTATGTGAGTATTAAGAAGAACATCACAACCTAAGAGAAATTGTGTGTACTAGTATTGAGATATTAAGATTTCACTTCAATTTTCTTGCGGGAAACAGATGGCTACGAAAAATTTGTCTTTTAGCAAGAATGAGCACGTGGTGCTCTTAAGCAAGGGCAAGGAAGTTGGGAAAGAAACCGTGATGCACTCTCTTCTCCATCCTCCTCATGCTCTTCCTCTTCTGAAGAAAGTGATGGTGCGGCTCTTGATCCACCTAAAAGAAGAGGCGATAGGAAATCCTATGCTGCCTGGAAGAGGTCGTCCAAGAGCAAAAAGTGTTGGGGTAAAGCCCCATGTGGCCGGTTAGGCCAAGTGCCTGCCCACTATACTTATTTATTATGTACATAATAGAATAAGGGGGCTCACATGTAGAGAGTGAGTTTTAGCCCCTGCAAACACAAGGTCTCCTCTCTTCTCCATTGCTGCACACACTCACACACGCTCTCGCTCGTGCACTTCAACTGGTGGCCGGTTAGGCCAGGTGCCCGTCCACTATACTTATTCATTATGTACATGATAGAATAAGGGGGTTCACATGTAGAGAGTGAGTTTTAGCCCCTCCAAACACATGGTCTCCTCTTCTCCTCTCTTCTCCATTGCTCTACACACACTCACACATGCTCTCGCTCGCGCACTTAAAAATATTCAAAGAGAGAGGACTATGCTCACTGATGCAAGTGGACAAGCAATCGGTGGCGTTGTCTCAAGAAGGGAAACCAGTAGCTTATGAATCTCGTAAGTTACGTATACATGAGTAAATTATTCTCCACATGAGTTAGAATTATTGGCCATCGTGCATGCTCTTAAAGTATGGCAACATTATCTTCTTGGGAGGAGATTTGAACTACATACTGACTATAAAAGCCCGAAGTGGATCTACACCCAACCTGACCTTAATATGAGGCAACGAAGATGGATGGAGTTGTTATGCCAATATGATTTTGGAATTGAATATAAATCTGGGAAGGAAAATCTTGTGGTCGATGCTTTGAGCAGGAAGAGTATTGTAGCGGCTGTCACAACCTCTACTACTTCTTTAATCGACCTTATTCGAGAAGGTATGACCGACGACACGTATTACTTAAGCATCCAGTACTTGATGAACCTAAATAATCGCACAGAGAAGCAGAAAAAGGAAAATCAAAGACTTTCATGTTGAAGGAGATGACCTTTACTTTGGTAATCGTCTTTGTGTTCCAAATCAAGGTGGAATCAAACTTCAGATATTAGAGGAAGCTCATGATGTTACCTATAGCAGGACGCCCAGGATACAATAAGACTTACTCTACTGTAAGAAAGAGTTTCTTTTGGCTGAGACTAAAGTGTAATGTGTTGAACTATGTTACAAGATGTTTAACATGCCAGCGTATTAAAGCTTAACGAATTCGATACCCCTGTAAGCTTCAACCTATTGATGCTCCACAAATGAAATGGGAATGCATATCCATGGATTTCATTACAGGACTTCCTACATCTCTAGGATATGACTCTATTTTTGTGGTTGTTGATATGATTACAAAAATGACCCATTATTTCCAGTCAAGACAACATTTACGCTCAGGTCTTCATGAAAGGTGTTTTCATGTATCATGGTTTACCTTGACGGATAATCTCTGATCGTGATGCAAAGTTCACCTTAAATTTTTGGAAAGCCTTATTCTCAGCTACAGGACCCAATTAGCCTTTAGTACTGCTTATCATCCTCAAATTCATGGGCAAACAGAAAGGGCATATCAAATCATTGAAGACATGTTGAGAGCTTATTGTATGCATTAGCAGAGTAAATGGAATAGATATTTGTATTTGGTTGAATTTGCGTATAATTCATCATTCCAACACTCAATTGCAATGTCTCCTTTTCAAGCATTGTATGGACAAGAGTGTCTTACTCCACTCAAATGGACAGATCCTCTCATACGAGTTCAAGAATCCAAAGAAATGTTGGATGAAATGCAACTACAAACCAATCTTATACAGCAGGATATTAAGACTACTCAATATAGAGATAAGAGTTATGCTGATCCAAAACGATTTGCCACACTTTTTGAAGAAGGCGATATGGTATTTTTGAGGGCGAAACCCAAACATAGTTCTTTATCAATGGGTAAGTGTCAGATATTGTGGACCTTTGTAATCACAGAGCGTATTAATAATTAAGCTTACAGACTGTTGTTACCACCACACATAAAAGTACATGATGTTTTTTTATGTCAGCTTACTCAAGAAGTATGTACCTGATCCACAACATATTCTTAATGATTCTCTATTATCTACATCTACTTGATGGACTTTTGAAGTATATCTCGAAGCAATATTTTAGAGCAAAACCAAGCCTCTACGTAATCAGACCGTTATTGAACCTCGTTAAATGGTCAATGTATCCTTAAAAAGATGCCACTTGGGAACGTGATGATGTAATAAGACTAAATTATCCGGACTTCATGTCAAGGTGAGGACACTTCGAGTTTTTCAAGTGTGGGAGGATGTAAGATCCCCAATTTTTGGGTCTCTTCTAAAAATAAGAAACATAGCTTTCAATATCTATTTTGCCAAATTCTGCCTTAAGATGCTTGATTGACAGTGTTGGAGCTTCTAAAGTAAAAAGCATGGTCGTTTCTATGTTCCAGTAGGTTAAACGAACGTTTGGTTTAGCTTTGAAAAAATTAGTTTTTTCGTGTTTTTTACTCTTTTAGGTGCTTTTTTGCGAAAAGCAAAGTCGGATCTTTAATTTACGTGCTCCAGGGAAGCTATGGTTCAATTTTGTAAAAATCTACTTTTTGAGTGCTTTTCACGCTATTTATAGCTTTTCATGATTTTTAGTTCTTATTCCAGTGGACGAGGGGAACCCGTGGTTCAGTTTTAAGAAAAAAAAAATTGGTGTGCTTTTTACGTTATTTTTAGCTTTTTATGATGACCTAAATATAAAAATATTACTTTTAGAACCCGTCGGATTTAAAAATGATACCCGGAGCAAAAATGAGACCAGACAGGATTTTTACGGGAAATATTTTTATTAAAAAGCAATACCGTAAATACAGTGGGACAATACGAAAAGTCATAATTATGTCGGGATATTACGAGGTGTCATAGTCTAGCTACGATTTCCATTAGTGGGCCAGATACTGCTCGGATGGTCAATTTTGCTGTAAACATTGAATGGTAAGTGGGAGAGTTGAACACCAAAAGCAAAGGCTTGTTTTTAAAAAAGACTGGAGTTTTTTCCCAAAAGCTAGGGTCTATTCCAGGCAAGAAGGTAGAGCCATCTCTTAGCTTGGGGCACACTTCAGCCTGTTGCACTTGCCTATAACTTGCGAGTTAGTGCTCAGTTTTCAGTGTCGTTTGTTGTGTCTACTACCGCAAAGCTATACGTGTCTATTATATGGAGTGGTGCAAGCTCTTTATCACCATCTCCATAAGCTCTTCTCTCTCTTGATAAGAAGAAGAAGAAAGAAGAAGGACACTCTCTCTACTTGCTTATTATTTTCTCTCTCGTTTCACGGTGTACGTGCTCTTCGAAAGCTCTCATGGCGGGTACCTCTATGTAGATCTCATCACCGCTCTCTTGCTACAAAGCAAGAAGCCTTTTGACAGCGCCTAATCGATTCTAAAGCACGGTGAGAATCTCTAAACTCCATAGCCATCATCTCTCTCTCTCTCTCTATGTCATTTTTCTGCGTAGTCACCCTCTCGGTGATTGTTTTTTCGCATACGAATGCATGTATGGATCAACCGAGTACATACAAAGTTGCCCCATGATTATTGCATCATGTTTAGCACGTTGATTATGCACATAATGTGTTTATGATCACATACGTGCATGAAAAGCACCGAGTTGATTTATGACGTTGTGAGTTGACCGAGTTGTTTTGATATATTTTATGGTTTGTTTGGTGAGTCGATTTCAATTATTAGATGGCCATAAACTTATGTGGGAGTATATGGTTAAACATCTCCAACAGCATAGTCAAATATGAATAAAGTGGCTTTCTTTTGCGGTTACCGTTTGTTGTGTGAGTACCATATGGGTGAAGTGATGTGATAGAGTGATAGTCTATATTATGGAGCTGAACTTGATGAATTGTTTTGAGGTCAAATACTTTCAATTGCATGTTTTACATACGCCCAGAAATACCAAAAAATTATTTTTTGCATATGTGTGAAGTTATGGTTTATGGTTGACCTAAAGGTCGGAGCTGTTTTGCATCATGTTTATGGTGATGAATGTTATCATATGATGCATGGGAACTCATAGATTGATGTGGATGCTTCATATGCATGGTTGTGATTGCTTTCCACCTTCCTAGGTCAAAACTAGCTCCATGTGCTAGGGAGGTGAAGTGCAGATGTGATGCATCAACTTAACATGGTTGGATGTGGTCAAAATTGGATTTTTATATCATGATTAGTTACTGGTCAGACTCTTTTTATGATTGAAGTAATCACATCTTAAGGGTCACATGTGTGTAGACTCTGATTGATTGCAGGGGGGATGTGTCAAACTCCAAGAGTGGGAGTTGGTTTAGTGTGATTATGATTCATGGTCAAGGGCTAAGATTCCCTTATGGATTATGTTTGATATTCTATGGTGTAAGCCGGTGTGGCTCATGGTTTTTTTTTGGATATGGTTATGCTGCCAAGATTTTTGCAGTCATGTTATGCTCTAAAGTGGTTATGCAGGATTGGTTGTGTCTCACCCAAGTTGGGTGAAGTGCTCGTTTGTGTGATGTGATTGGATTACGGTTTATGGTTTTCGAATTGAATCATGAAGTGATTTGGATGGTTTATGACAGAGATGCAAGGGTAGAGACCTTATACAATCTAATTGCTTGGGAAAGATTGTTTGTGCATCTGGGAAGTGCTATTATGATTGCACTCATGTGTTATGTTTCTCATGACAGCATCGCAACAAGACTAGGATCATCTACATCGCTCAGTCTTAGACTAAAGAGTCGATAACCTGGTGCATTGCTGGATCAGGGATGTTGCATAGGTCTTCTTCTTTTTTGTTAGGTTGATCTATACAATTTGTGCGTCGGGGGTTGAATGACCTACACGGCTAACATGTCGTGGATTTTGCCTTGGCTTTGCCTAAACACCTGGTGTTGGGCATCGAAGAGGCGTGGCGCCTAAACTGGTATGGTTGGTGTTGATACCCTACCACTTAAGAAGCGTAGACTCAGTTTTGGTTCACATGTGTACTAAGTTCTCTCTCTCTTATTGTCTTGTTTTAGATGGATGTTCTTAATTGTCTAGATGAACTTCCAAGTGACTTTGCACAAAGAGTCTTTTTCAGTTATGCGGTTGGATTCAGTCTCCATTGGGGAATTGAAGTGTTTTGAGTTTCAAAGGGGACTAGAGATTACCTTGTACCCAACACTTACATAGCATGGGCGTTACATATTGAAGCTCAACCTGAACATCAAATTCAAGTGCCTGATAGGTTTATGACCAACCCACAGCTTTGGGTGAAGGAAAAGATCCAAGAAGGCGATGTTAAAGTGCAAGGATATGTTCTTTAACTTAACTTATGCTCTCTTTTGAACATACCGAGTCGTGAACTCATACTTAGTAAGAAGGCCCTTATGTTAAACCAAAGATATGGTTTTTGTGAGAAGGTCATAATCAGAGTGTGGAAAAAGTCAAATGGCAGCAACCAAGGGGGTGGTTATGGAGTGAGCTTTAGAGCGAGCTTTTTTTCCCCCCCCCACCATCCCCACCTCCCATTGCCGCCCCTTACCACCCATGACCACCTACACCCTAGCCCACCACCAGTGGTTGGTGGTGTTAGCTCACTACCACCATCTGCCACTCCTCCTCCTACCACCACCGCCCATTGCCGCCGGTTCTCCTCCCACTCTTCCCTCCATTGGGCTACTCAAGGACTCTCTCTCTCTCTCTCTCTCTCTCTCTCTCTCTCTCTCTCTCTTGCTCTTTGTCTCACCACTCTCACTCTCCCCCTCCCTCCATCCCTCCTCTTTGTCTCACCACTCTCACTCTCCCCCTCCCTCCATCCCTCTCCCTTTCCCTGATTGCATATCAAAAGACAACAATGAGAGAATTCACTTTGTGGAAAACTCAAAACAATATCATCATTTTCACAACTCAAGGTAACCCCATTACGCTCTAGCACGTTGATCATTTGTTGCCAAAATATCATCTGGGTTGTAGTGTCCTCTTCTTTCATCTCACATATGGAAATTGTCATTAATCTTGGACACTAAACACCAACACAAAGCCACATTAACATTGAAGTATGTGTCAATATGTGTTTAGTATTGAACCAAAAAAAAAACATTTCCATTTCTTCGCATTATATTGACAAGATCTATGCCTAAGCTAGGACCGGTTGTCAACATCTTGAATACAAAACATCTATCCTCCTCTCTATTAGATTGACCTAGAAAAAGCATGCCGTGGATAAACAAAAATGTCAAGCGTCTCTTTAAGTCAATTATTAGTGACTCCTCTCCACGAGCACTCAACTCCCACAAAATTTATGCACCGAATTCTTAATTCTATGGAGAACATGATGAAAGTTTAGAAATATATAAGACATAAAGTTTAAAATGCATCTTAAAATGCATTTTCCATACCTTTGGCTTTTAACAAGAGAAAATATTTCTTGGAGTAGAACTGACAACTCTACTTGTCCAAGCAACGTGCATTAACTTGAAGAATGTTGAAGGACAGATTGGGAAATAACCTTAACCACCTCGATTTGGATTTTTCTTGGCCCAGCTTGGATGCCAAGCGCATCAACAGTCTCAGCCACCAAAGATTTCACCCTTGCAATGGTACTTTTGGATTACCCTAGTTTGACATCATGGTCATGGAAGCCTTGGTGCACCATGGCTCGAGAATAGCGTTTGTCGGTTGGCATTATGTAGGATACTTGGCAGTCTCGCAGGTTTTTCAAATAACAGGCACATGTTGACAATAAAAGCACTTCAAGGTTCCATACTTTTGCAAGTCACCATTTAACATTGGTCTCTCAATTAGTTTACCTGTAATTCCATGCCTACACTTGTGATTTTGTCACTCTTTGCTTTTACATAAAACAAAAGAATAAAGAATACCTGTCAAAGACGCTACCCGTTGAGTATTCCTGTAGATAACACTTGCGAGCACTCTGCAAACACACATTCGAAATCACCTTTGCAATAGCTTTTCCTTATAGTTGCTAGAAATGTGATGTTTGTGGTAGTTGGTTTTGTCCAGACATGACCATCCACTAATTGCTCCATTCCATCCATAGTTGACCTCTCGATATTTGGTTCTGGTGGAAATTCAAACACCATGTTTCCATTGTAGCTTGATGGAATTTCTTCCACCCACTCCCATTCCGATGATGCGATCAAGGTTTTAGCTTTGGAGATCTCATAGTGGGATGTAACACTAGCTCCACTATGCTAAAGGAATCACCGATTGGACCCTGGTCCCTCTTACATCCCTCTTTTAGTGGGGAGTCTAGGTCGATCACCCCATCTTTGGGTGTTTTGTTGGTGGGACCAAAGTGAAAGTCTTCTTTCTCTTCATTGAAAGAAATAATTACTATGTCAGCAGACTGTAGTGGTGTAGGAGGTTTCGCAGGGGAATCCAAGAATGCTACATACTCTGTGGAAACTTTAGCATCCAAAACATAAAGAGGAGAGCTATTAGCTTTACCTGCATTCTGCAAAGGCAATGTTAACGGTTCACCTTCAACAGTGTATGTTAAGGCAAACACATTAAAACCAGCTGGTGCATTTATCTCAGCTCCAGATAGAACCATCAAGGATCCTTCTGATGATAGGTGGTGTGGTTTGCCAATCTCCACACCACCCACGTGAACGATGAAATGAGAGCTTTTTAGAGAGAGAGAGAGAGAGAGAGAGAGAGAGAGAGAGAGAGAGAGAGAGAGATGGGGTAGAGTGAATATAAGTGTGATGGAGGTGGGAGGAATGTGTTGGCTGAGTGAGGGACAGGAGAAGAGAGGATGAGAAGGGAAGATAGGGGAGAGAGTGAGAGACGGTAGTGAAGGTGGCATGAGCACATGATGTAGGTAGAGTGGACAAACAAATGTGGATATAATGAAGGGAGGGCGAGTTCGAGGGAAAGTTGATAGAGAATTGAGGTAGAGTTGATAGAGGATTTTATAGATAGTCAAGAGAGGGAGAGGTTGGAGGAGAGAGCTGAGGTAGAGTGGATAGAGGTTTGTATAGATAGTCAAGGGAGGGAGAGGTTGGATTAGAGTTGAGAGAGAACTGAGGGGGTAAAGGTAGAGTGCATAGAGTGGGGTAGGTAAAGTGGACAGAGAGATATAGAGATAATGAGGGATGGTAAGGAATGGTGAGAGTAGAGGAGGCAGGGAGGGAGGATCTTGAGAGGGATATAGAGATGGTGAGGGATGGTAAGGAATGGTGAGGGAGGGAGGAAGGATGCTGAGAGCTAGAGGAAGAGAGATCACCAATAGATGGGAAAAAATGGTAAGCTGCTATGAGCCATCTCTTTATATAACTCCTTGATACAAGTGAAAGTGAAATGGTTCCAAAAACAATAATTGAGAAGGCACTAACAATGTCGCTATTGCCTCCTCAATATTTTCTTTTAAAAGCTTCCTCTTTCATGTCTACCTACATCTCTCTCTCTCTCTCTCTCTCTCTCTCTCTCTCTCTCTCTCTCTCTCTCTCTCTCTCTCTCTCTCTCTCTCTCTCTCTAGATCTTTAAGGTCTCTTGGGATAGTTTCCTACGACGTTAAAACTCTCTTCTTCTTCTTCTTCTTCTTCTCTCTCTCTCTCTCTCTCTCTCTCTCTCTCTCTCTCTCTCTCTCTCTCTCACACACACACACACACACACACACTAGTATACTGGTCATAAGTCCTTAAACCCCCCCCCCCCATTTTTGCATAGTCGTGATACCCTTTTGCCATGCCAATGAAAAATTCCTTATAATGGGACATTACCCCCGCTTAATCAAAGCGTGAAGAAATGAGTGCTATCATCAGACGGGGTAGGCGGTCCGTGTCCACTCTCTATCGCCTTCCCCGAGCGATGGCACTTGCAGGCTCGCGCAGTTGAGGGCGGCCGAATGCATTCAACCTACTGGCTGTGGAAGCGTGCACACCATCCTATATAAACTGAGGTGAGGTCATACTCTGGCCCTCACTTAGCCTTGGATTAGGTCTTTTTCTGCTTATTTTTGCCACTTTCTGAACTTGCTAGGAAATGGTGCTTGTAGCTCAAGCAACACAGGTGTTATGTTCTACCTTACTACAAGTTTCGGATTTGGTTTGTTTGTCGTTGAAGTACTATACATGGTTGGTAAAGATTGATGCCATCTGATTTATACACTGTCTATTAGTCATAAGCATAAAAAGGACAAACTATTGATCCATGGCATAAATGGCGTAGGACTTGAGACGATTTATGGTTTTTCTGTTGAAGGGAATGCCTGCATGTAATCTGGGGGTCGTCACAGAATGGTGTAAATGGCTCTGTAAAAAGCCGCTGTAGAACTTCACCCTTGCATAAATTGATATATGGTTGTGTGTGAGTGTATGTAGGTGTGTATATGTGTGTATGTATGTGTGAGTGTGATGGTTTGGCTTGGCCTGATGGCCGTTCTCAACATTTGCTACATCTGGACATGTATATTGCTTGATGGGGAACTATTTTTTTGTCCCGTCTGTGTAAATGGAAGCAACATTTGGTGATGGCCGATTGGTCATAAGGCTCTGATTCTAGCCGCTGTTGCAGGGCTTTGCAAAAATCGGCATAATGACTAGTTTTTTCGCAGTTTTAACTGGTTTTTTCTCATAGAGTTATTCGTTGGATGGTTACACAGTATGGAAAAAATAAACTAAAGCCTTGCATGAACTTGGCCGGATATTACCTGTCTTTGTTTAAAAGGATGCCAATAGTTGGTATAATGAAATCATGGGTCTATTAATTCTGAAGGTAAGTATAGCTACTTTGGGCTCTTGGCATAATAACCGAGCTACTGTTCTTAATCTCTTGGGATACTACTGTTCTGAAAAGTGGTTACTGACTTATGGATATCTTGGGATGATGAAGGTAAGTATATAGCTGATTTTTTTCAGCTTTGGTATAGCTTGCAAGCTATTGCTCTTAAAAATAAGGTTCCACATTGAGAAGAAGGAGTCTTGCTACTCTCCTGACCGGTTATACTGGTATCTTATTGGTTAAAAAAAAAAAGAGGTAGTCATCACCCTCATCTGATACCTTTGGTTGACAAAAAGTAGTCGGATTTCACATCCCTTTGTCTAAAAGGGGTACCTTTGATACCATGGGATTGCTAAATTCTGCAGGTAAGTATATGGTTACATAGCTACTGAGCTATGGCTCTCGAAATAGTTTGACTCTTAATGGACTTCACCATTTTAGAAAGTAGACTATAACACTCATTTGTGAAGTAATTAGAAAAGATTTCTAAACATTCCAGGTCTAATGAATAACCTAGCTTGTTTAAAGTAACTAAAACCTATAAGATGGACATGGATAACAACTAATATGGTCCATTGATTCTTGTAAAACACATCCAAGGCTAACTGAATTGTTGTCTTGTTTGGATGGATGCAGGTAAGGACTCTATCCTATCTTGGAGGGTTTTCTTTTCTTTGGCAAGCAACCTTACTTTAATGAAGTACTCACTGAGGAACGGGGAAGATCTTTTACTACTGGTCTTACTTAAAGAGGATCTCTTTCCTACAATCATTGTACCTACAATCATGGTCAGCTGTCTTTTGAATGTAAAAATTCAATTATGTCTTATTAGTTAAGATTTAAACTGCCACACACAGATACATACATGTATATAGAGAGATATATTTATTTATTCATTTATATTTATTAACATATATATATATATATATATATATATATATATATATATATATATATATATATATATATATATATATATATATATATATATATATATATATATATATATATATATATATATATATATAAATATAGATACATAAATGTATACTTATATATTTATACATACATTTATATATATACACACACACACACACACATATACATTGTGTGTGTGTATATTTATATTTATAAATATATATATACTGGCACATACTAATTGAAAAACCCACTACTAAGGAGATACCATCTGAATATTCTCTACTCTCTCTCCCGCTGAAATCTACGTGGGTTGCTTCTCCCATCCTCTCCGCCCTTGTGAGCATACCTCCCGAGCCCCGATCACATCCCCCCCCCCCACTTGGCCCTGCAGGCTCATAACGACGCCTGCGTTCCAACCTCCATCCGTTGTGTCGCACTCAAGCACACCTGCAGGCCATGACTGGAACACTCGTAGCCTTCACGAGAACAGTGAGTCACCGTCATGGCTCACCACAAAGCTCTATCAGTTGAGTTGAGGCTCATAGATATCTATATATATATATATATATATATATATATATATATATATATATATATATATATATATATATATATATATATATATATATATATATATATATAGAGAGAGAGAGAGAGAGAGAGAGAGAGAGCTTTGCAAAGACGACGTGTGCGCCTGGCTTAACTGCTCCCTCTGCTTGCACTGACCCCCTTGTTGATCGAACCTGCAATACCCTTCGCTTCAGCCTCAAAGACTTTCCTCCACTTCGCCCTATCCTGTCTGTAGCCTGCTCCTACTCCTGCCGACCCCAACTCCCTGGCTACTCTGCCGCAGAGAGAGAGAGAGGGAGAGAGGGAGAGAGGGAGGAAGCCATAGAGGTTAGAGAAAGAGAGACGTGAGAGAGAAGAGGGAGAGGTGAAAGTGTATATCTATATATATACACATAATACATGTGTGTGTGTGTGTGTTATATGTGGGTGCTATATACGTGTGTGTGTGTGTGTGTGTATACATATGTGTGCTATATATCCACTCCCTCTCTCTCTCTCTCTCTCTCTCTCTCTCTCTCTCTCTCTCTCTCTCTCTCTCTCTCTCTCTCTCTCTCTCTCTCTCTCTCTCTCTCTGTCTATGTATATCTCTTCTTGAGATCTTTCATATCTTCTCTCCTCTCTCTCTCTCCCCTCTCTACAATATAAAAAGAGGAGTAAAGATTGGGAGGACCATTTGCTATCGTTGCTGCACAGAGGTATGGTCCTCCCTTCTTTCCTCGTCCTACCTCTCTAGCCCCCTCCTTCTCACCCTCTTAGCTATCCTCTCTCTATCCCTCATTCCCTCTGCCTCTCTCCTTTTCCCTCCCTCCAATTTTCCTCTCTCCCCTCTCTCCTCCCTTCTTTCTTCCTCTTCTTGACCCTCACCTCCCCTCCTCGTCCTCTATCTCCCTCCCTGTCCTCTCCCTCAGCCATCCCCCCCCCCCCCCCTCTCTCTCTATATATATTTTTTTTTTATTTTATTTTTTTTTTATTTATTTATATTGGATAACTCTCTATTGTTCTCTTATGACTCTCTCTCTCTCTCTTTCTATATGTCGATGTAAGTTTTAAAAAAACCCATGTTAATGTGTTCAAGATGTTGCAGGATTGGAGAATATCTCATCTCGAGGACATTCAACTGCATTTCATTGTACAGGTGAGCCCTTTGAACAAATGCTGAAGCATTCGACATTTATTACTCACGTGCATGCTAGTATAGTAGTGTTGGTATAGTTAATGTCTCTCTTTCTCTCTCTGTCAATAAAGGACTTATTTCATATATCTCCATTGCTTCATAGCATATGCACGTGCATTGATGACAATTTTTGATTAGAATGTAGTTATCCATGATCTCTCTCTCTCTCTCTCTCTCTCTCTCTCTCTCTCTCTCTCTCTCTCTCTCTCTCTCTCTCTCTCTCTTTTTCTTTTCGCAAGGCTTTCCTCTGTGTCCATGAAACTTATGTGAGTATTAAGAAGAACATCACAACCTAAGAGAAATTATGTATACTAGTATTGAGATATTAAGATTTCACTTCAATTTTCTTGCGGGAAACAGATGGCTACGAAAAATTTGTCTTTTAGCAAGAATGAGCACGTGGTGCTCTTAAGCAAGGGCAAGGAAGTTGGGAAAGAAACCGTGATGCAGTCTCTACCCCATGAAAAGCTACATAGAAGAGAGTTGCCTATAGGCATATTGGGAGTAGCCGTCCAATCGGCATCAGCTCCCGGTCTAACGTTGCCACATGTTCCACCCATGGACGATAATGTGTGCACCTTAGGTGCAACAGTGGGCACAATTGTGGCGTGGCTGATAAGAGAATTGGTAATGAGACCTCTAAATTTTATTCTATCCTGTAGCTCTCTTTTGCAGGCAACATCCAACATTTTGTGTCCAGGCAAAAGGACAACGAACTGTATCGTTTGGAGCCAAAGGTTCAGTACTTGCCACTCCACGAGCCACTAGCATAGCATCGGGTGCTCCACCCAAATCAAACATTTCAAAGCCTCCTCCAAAGACTCTTGGTGCAGACGTAAGCCACTAGAGTTTAGTGCCCTAAATACTCATGAAATTAATCTTTGTTTGCTAGTAATCTATGCTAATAATTATTTGCCTATGACCAAGTAGTCGACGGGTGTCAAGAAAAGAAGTGCAGATCAAGCAAGTGAAGTTGTTGAAAGCAAGCGGGTCACACGAGCACAGAAAAAAGACAACCCTAGCTGTGAGCCCCCAAAGAAAAAGGGTAGAATTGCTTTGAAAAAGGATGTGGTTAGCACAAAGAAAGAAGTCACCAAAGCAAAAGAAGTGGAGAAGCCAGTGAAAGCCAGTGCAGAGGACACTACACAATCCGAGGTACCAGCACCATCAAAGGACTAGGTCCCTATTGCAAACTAATCAAGTGAAGAAGATGACGAAAGAGAGGATGTGGGGGATGAAGATCGCGGTCTTTTCACTATTATCGAGAAATCCACATTGAAATGGGATTTGCTCGATGACACTTTGCACCGCCTTGAGGTTCATAATTTGAGATATGGTAGGCTCATCTAACATTCGTGAAGCAAACTACAAGATTAAAAACTTTTCTAGCACGGTTTTACAGGATACTTGCAAGGTACCACTACCACCAGTGCCATTGTGTCGCTTGTTACCACATCCACCGGTACGGCCAGTGCAAGATCGGGTGAACAATCTAGCGTTGGAGTTCTCTAGAAATGGATATGTTCCACATCGTGCCAGATTCATGCTTTCAATAAGGACTCCAGATCTAGATCCACTAGAAGTTAGTCATGCTATTCGAAATACCTGGGATCCAACCTGGATGCAACTAAATGAGGATTTTGAGAAACAATTGCATAAATCCGGGTGGGGAGACGTGAAAGGAAAAATGTTGTACACATGGGATGGGAATCACCATCTTCGGACATGGATGTCTAGCAGATGTCTAGCAACAAAGCAAAGATATCTTTAAGTATATTAAATACAGACACTTACCTGTTTGTTATATCCAGATGTCCTGGTGCAATGCAACACTCCACCTCAAGATGAAGTGCAGAATTCAATGGCACATAGCTCCGGTATGCTAACAACCTGAGGTACTCCCAGTATTATTGTCTCACCTTACTAACTGGCTATTCATTTGTTTAAAATCAGATCCTGCGGATTTAGCTATTGATGCTATAGTAGCTAGGTGAAGCTTTTGGGTGTGAGGTAGGACAACAAATGCAGGTTGTGATGCAATATTTTGTCATCTCCCACCAATAGAACCGTCTCGGTATAACATTACCTAGTATCGCCAAATGGAACCATTTTGAGCCAGGGAGTATCTTGATGAGAAGGGAAATCTGGTGTTGTTATGTCGTCGAGAACATGCACGGGCATTAGTGAACTTAGCAAATCAAAACGGGTACTATCTTGACCATACAACTATTGTCCAGTGTGCTACTCCATCCAGCGTTCATGGTGCTGTTGCGGTAGGTAAAACTACTTGCTTGGTTTGAAGAATTAGTGTGTGATAGGGTGTGTCCTCAATATGACTCTTAAGTCCCACAATTGTGATGCTTGGAAATCATTGTATTCCGCAAGATTGGTGCCTACAGATTGAATTGAAAGCCTTCGGGCATTTTCTGTGATTACTACAACGCAAGTCATTGGCAACTCAACACGGATGGCTCTCCTTGGTGAGGTATGCCTTGAGTTTTCAACAAGTTCACCTCGATTGTATTTGCTTGTAATAATAACTAATATCTAATTCTCTTAAATGATTTTCTCATGTTAAACTGATCATTTAATATGGGAAAGTGCCAAGGGAGAAAAAGCATATTGGTGAAGCTGGCAGACTAGCCACATTAGGGAACCAAAGGAGGGAAAATAGGGATCCAAAGGGGGGGCCATCTGCAAAAGAGCAAGGAGCAACAATGGGGTTAAAGGACCCTAAGGTTCAGCCCATTAAGACTTCCAAAATGCTAAGGTTCGAAAATTCAAAGGTTGTGTCCAAAGGTCAAACTCTAGGGAGATTGGATGCTTTGTGTGTGTCCCTCAAAGTCTTCTCAAGTCCTACATAGGAGGGAGAGAGCCCAAGAAGTAGGGGATGAGAGAGAAATTCACACACACACACACACACACATAAGCTACCTTTACACAAAGGGAATGAGGGACACATGTCAACTACCTAGCCCAGATGCCCACAAGGTGTACTCAAATCCTAGTGGATGGCCTTGGAGGTGGACCAATGAGAATTAGGCTAGAATAAATCTAGTTTAATTAATTTAAAAACACTTAATAAAAGAACCAATAAGAATTAAGCTCTGTAGAAGACTATTGCACAGTCTCCGGATTGGTCCAATGAGCATTCAACAGCCCAATGGCTTGCCTGATTCCTATTGGCCAGGAGACAAAGGGGTCCAATGAGAGTTTAGTTGCATTTATTAATTACCTAAAGCTCTCACAAAAGGGGAAAGGAGGACACATGTCAGAAGGCTATCACTTATGCACTTGAAATTCCATTGGCTAGGCCTGGGGAGGTCCAATAGGGTTGAAGCATGAGCAAATAGCAAGAGGGGTCGACCAAGGGAGAGGGGGGGCTGATTATTTCAAGGCATTATCCACATACACTCACACAAACTCATGTATGAAGCAAGAAGAGACTCTCTCTCCTTCTCAAGCTTTAATGGAAAGCTTATCAGCTACTCCAAGCTTGTGAGAAGGGAGGCCTACACCAACAACTCTTGGCTTTGTGATGCAAATCCAACCAAGAGCCAAGCTTCAATGCATGTTCATCTCCTCTACCATGCTAATTTCTAAGCTAAGCTATGCTAATATGAGTGATTATGTGAGGAGATGTACATCTTTTTCGTAAGACTACTCCTTCTTCCTCTCAATCTACTGTCATACCCCGCTAGCTCTCACCATCTTCGAAGGTGTGTGAGGTCTTGGGTCTGAGACCGTGAGGAAATTGATGTTGTATTTGATAAGCGTTTTGCTTAGTCTATGAAGTTTCCATCTTCATTGCACTAGCTAGTATTGAAGGAACACAAAGAATTGTATTGTAAAATGTCTCTCTTGATGGGAGAAACCATAATACAGCTCCATGCATATCCGGTCCTTAGCTGTTGTCAATTGCTTAATTTATGTCTCTTTTGAAGTATTGTTCATGCTATCTAACTAGGTGTTATGCTTTTTGTTGCTCTCTCCACCCAAGCATTCTTGTTATTCTCATTAGGAATCTATTCTAATGAAATGCTCACTATGTTTATGCTATTTTCCACTACACACAAGTTACTAGGGCATTAAATGTTACATTGGTATGAGAGCACAAGGTTTCTGTTTTCTTGCTCAAGAAGGGAGGTCCTCAAGCTAGCTATAAATGGTTGGTATTATTCATTTCATGTGAGTAAGTAGAATAGGGGATTTTCAGCCTTGCAATGCGCCTGCCTTTGTGCAGTTAATGGGGCATCATCGTCGAGAGCTATGGTCTTAATAGTGGAGTCCTACGGGGCTTGCCTACGGCTTAGCCACTATTGAGCTATTAGAAGCTTGACAATTGCCCGTGCTATTTTTGGTGTTGAAAGACCCTCTCTTCTATTCCTTGCAATTAATGGTATTCGAGCCACGCGTACAGTCAAGCTCCCCACCATGACAAGAGGGTACCTAGGAAGCCTCCTTGTGAGACTTCCAAAAGAGGCCTCTCTCCAATTCGGGAAGAAGAAGAGGATCCATACGAAGGGCTCAAAAATTTTCTTCTCGATGATGCATCTCCTTCCCAAAAGAGAATTCAAGAGTCTCCACCGAAGGAACGAGAAAGAAATGAGTCTCCTACCACCTTGGCAGAGATGGCTCCACAAAGATGGCGGGCTAAACGCACTCCATCACCTCCAAAACGGAGAAGACCATTGCATGCTTCTCCACACCATAATTCAAAGAGGGATGACAAAAAGCAAGAAAAGAAAAAGGCGAGAAAGAGGACACTCTCTTCTCCATCCTCTTCCTCTTAAGAAAGTGATGGTGAAGACAAAGAAGATCAAGGCGAGAAAGAGGTCACCCTCTTCTCCATCTTCCTCAAATTCTTCATCGTGATGGTGCAACCTTTGAACCATTAAAAAAAAGAGGCCATAGGAAATCCTATGCCGTGTAGAAGAGGTCGTCCAAGCTCAAAGAAGTTCAAAGAGGGAGGGAAGGGCATCTCTTTCCTTACCTATGATGGCACCTTTGGTGCTACGGACAAAGTTTTGGCCTTTATCCAACAGTTCGATGCGGCGTTTGGAGATGAGGGCTTCATGGAGTCCTCTAAGCTACACCATGTAGCTATGCACTTTCAAAATTCCACCAGACAATGGTGGTATAGCCTACGGGCCAATGATGAAGCTCCACCAACATGGAAATCTTTAAGAGCTTCCATTATGAAGTAGTTTTTGGCCACCGATACCAAAGACAAAGTACTCATCGAATGGTGAAGCTTGAAGCTCTCTCCCTACAAATCCATTCACAAATATGTAGACAAGTTTTGGGACTTACAACTCAAAGCCACTGTCTTCAAAAGACTAGATTTTGCAGAGAAAAAGCAACAATTTTGTGCGGGCTTAACTGAAGAAATGGCAGAGTATGTCAACTCCCAAAGGCCATGCACCGTATCGGCGATTATACACCATACTATGGTGGCTTCTCAAATCAATTACAAACAGGGGCTAAGAGAATTTCTAAGCCCATAAAAAACAAGGGTGCCAATGAGCCTAAGAGGAAGGACAATGTCCAAAAGTCTCCTAAGGGCAATTCCAACAAAGCTAAAGAGAAGGGAGTTTACAAAGGCAAAAAAAAAACTCTCTCTTGAAGAGCTTGAGCGGCGGGCAAGGGCATGCGTACCGCGTTTATCCCTAAAAGAACACCCGCCATGAACCTCTTAGAGCTACCTTGGTCGAAGTCCAAGAGGAGGAAACTCACCACAAAGGATCTCCTCTATGCCATGCTAGGGAAAAGGTAAGAGAACATGATGCTTTTATTCTCTTTGAACCTGGTTCTACTCATAATTTCATATCCAAAGAGTTGGCCACCAAGTTAGACATACAAGCTTACGAGATGGGAGATGTCCTACCCCCGCAGACGGTGCTTTCAAGGGTCACGAAGCTTCGGTCACTCCCTTAATTGAGAAATTGAGGCTCCATGTCCAAAGCTATGTGGACAAAGAGGACTTCTTTATCTCTCCTCTCAAGCATGAGGATGTAATCCTAGGGGCGCCATGGTTTGATCGCATGGCTGCCAATGTTAAATTCCCTTAAAGAAGAATCTACTTTAGGTTCATGGAAAAAGATATGTACATAGATGCCAAGCAAATGGGTAACACCATACCCAATGTACATACACAAGCTTTCAATAAGTCAATAAAGAGCTCTATTTCCATGTACATGATTTTTGTTAAAGATTCTCAAAATGAACCTAATGCTTTAACAAACAAAAATAAAAGCAACCAAAAGGAATTAGAGTTATCCAATTTTCTCAAGGGGTTTCAAGATTTTTTTATTGACGACATCCCTTGTGAACTACCTCCTAAACGAGGCAATGATGACCATGCAATTCAACTACCTCCAGGAAGTTCACTGCCTGAGGCCCTATTGCAGTTTCCCTACATCAATAATTATTCTTTTTTCTCCTCAATATGTGTGTACTCTCTTCTTTTGTTACATGGTACTAAGAGGGGTTAGATTCTAACTAAAGTTACTAATGATATAGTCTACTTTCATTGTCTACTAAAGTTGGGGTTCTTAGCATAGTGTTGTTGATGTTTCAACCCTTTTTAAGCTAGTTTTTTTTTCAAGTAAGCAATTTCTCTCAAATTACGAGGCTTGTAAAACAAAATCTTTGTTCACACAGACATATCATTTTTGTTTATACACTAGTTTGCATTGTTTTGATTCATTTTGGACATCTCCATGTGAATTCAAGCCCAAGTAGTGGGAGTCATCGCTGACAGAGGAGTAGGATTTTTGGAAGGATGAATGTAGTTTACTTCAGACCCTTCACTCGGTGCTCACAAATGCTAGGTATGAGCATCACTATTGCGATGACCCTTTAAGGTTTTTCATTTGGGAGAGGCTTTTGGATATAATTGAGATAATTAACATATATAGAATCTATTTCACTTTCTTGTTCCTATTTCCTTCAAGTGTCATTGTATTTAGTGTATCATTTCCATATCATCGTCATTGATTAATTAGATTTATCTTTGCAAAACACCTGGTTACATCAGTATTTCAAATTTTGAAGGGAAGGTTCTCTTATTGTGTAATCATTGGAACAAAACATGGGGCGTGTAATCATTGGCTCAAAACACAAACGCCAAAAGTGTTGGCCAAATTTTGGGCAGCGAAGAGGTGTGTGCTTAGAGCCAAGTCACATCCAGTGGGAGTTGGGAGAGTGGGATGAAGGAGAGTATTGAATATAGATACTCTCGAAACATTTTTTTCATTACTAAGCCCCTTGGAGTTTTGCTAGTACTTCAAAAGAGTAAGTGATAAGCTATTCTTTAGGAACGGCAACAAACTATTAGGGGTGTGAGTCAGAACATAGTCTTGATGAGGAGCTTGGTATACCTTTTATTAGGACTCTAGGTGTGAGGAGGTTGCATGTTGAAAAATAGGACACTAGTAGTGATCCAAAGCCGTGTAGATCTAGAAGAAATAGGAATCATGTGCAAAGATTGAAGTATAATAGGCATGTGGCCACACATTGTACATATATAGCAAAAGCCTTCAGCTTACATGTTTTGATGAGGCGGTGCAAAGTGCGAAGTGGCAAGAGACCATGAATGAGAAGATGGATGCCTTGTATGGAAATAAAACATGAGAGTTATGCTATTGCCTAAATGTAAGAAGCCTATTGGATGTAGATTGGTGTACAAAGTCATCATGTCTTGTAGTACTATTAGGCATTCTCAGGGCTTCATCAACCTTTTCATTGCCTTGGAGACATTTGATGAGCTTGTAGGAGTAACTTTTTGGCCCAACCTTCCACTCCATTAGTCATCGATGGCTTTGACATGGGTGAGGGAAGTCAAGATGAGATTGCTCGTCAAGGGTTGTTGGAGAATCATGCCTTGCTTGAAAATGCTTTAGTCAAGTATGCCAAACATGACGTCTTCACAAAAGCAAGACTTATGATAGTGATTGTCTAATTTGGCTCCTTTCCTAGTCATCACCTTGGAAAATTAGAGAGCATAAATGCTAAACCAAGGCACCTTGTACTTCAACCAAAAGTTTACAAACCAATCTCTAAAATACCAATCTAACTAAAACATCATGCAACAAGCTTGTGGTCATGTACACACATTTACAACCATCCAATTACAAATCAATCTGCACAAGTTATTTACAAAAAGATCTAACATGATTATTTGTCACACCTACTTGGATATGTATATAAGATGCTTTTGTAGTGACAAGGCTCTTTCTTTAATAGTGACTACCATGGAAATTTTTTGTTGTGATGTTAGTCCATTTTAAAGTGATTTCAAAATGGAATTGTAACTTTTAATAAAGGAATTTTATTATCTTATTCCCATAAAGATAAATGTACAGTTAGGGATCTATAAATATAGATGGAATTTACAGAAGGGTATAATGAAGGGAGAAAATTTCAATACATAGGGGTTTATAAAAGAGGTTTTACATGCATGTAAAACGAAGCATGCTACACTAAGTGACCCCCCCCCCCCCCCCCCCCCCCCCTCTCAGGGGAGAACACAAGACATTGTGTGGATTTAAATGTGTGTATTTTAGAAGTTGTAATAACAAAAGATTGATAGTAATGAGACCGTGAGACTATTTTGTTATGTTGAACAATTAATGTAATAGATTTCATAGATTTCATATAGCATTTCAATTCTATGTACTAAGTGTTCTTAGTTTGACACATTTATACCAATATGTGGAAGGTTGTGGCAATTGTTTTATTGTTTGTTGTCAAAATTTATTCAAAATTATCATTGTGCAGATTGGTATTCACTAGTCTTTGAATCAATTGTTTTGTAGTTCAGTGGTGATTCTATAAGTGGTGGGATTTTTATGGTCGTTTATATTAATAGAGCTTTAGTCTTATGGTCATTTATTTCCATTATTTTCAATGATCTTTTATTCTTCTAAATTTTCACTTCCGTTTTCTTAAGTCCTATGTAGAAATCCTACTAAGTAGGTGGCATATGTTTTGGTTTGAAATGTATATGCCTGTCAATTTTTTTTGTAGAATATCTGTATATGTAGGATAGGGGGGATTAATTTACTGCAACTATGTTCGTATATAGAGGGGTTGGCTGGTATGGAAGGAGCCATATAGAGGGGGTTTCTCTAATCTAGATGCAGGCAGGTGATGTCCCTCCATTACGAATAGTGAATCCCTCAGGTAGGAATATCCAGCTTTGGCAGCTTTTCCTCATGCTTGACATCAACTTTATCTTTGGTGTCCGTCAATCCCCACTTGTCTCCACCCACAATAAAGGTATTGTGCACAACTAAATACATGTTTCCTTCCTCATAAAAGTATTGATCGCTACTATAATCTACGAACACTATGAGCTTGGTCTCACTCGGTCTCTCTTCTATTTTCACATAGTAACAATCCATACCATCTTTGTAGATTTTAGCACCCTGTTCATTTTCAAACTGGTATTATAGGTGCAAAAGTTTCATGTTTAGTACTATTTGTGATTGTTGTGCTCTCATATTGGTTTCCTCCTTGAAACTCACACTTTTGAGTCCCTTAGCCATATACGCGTAAGATCTCTTTGATGAGGTATTATAAAGACTTTCCTCTAAGATTGGCTCTAAGGTTGGCAAAGATCCTTGATTGACACTCCCTTCTATCAAAATGTGACTTGACTGATTCTTAACAACAGAATTTCTATTTTGATATAACCTACATAATTGCAAATACATCAAGGAAATTACGTTTGTAAAAGTTTGATGTGTTACCTTTTATGATGCATATAATCTTCCAATGGAAAGAAAATCAAGCTACAAACCCTGATTTTCACAGCCTGTATAAGAATCACTTGGTGGCTATAAGTCTATAGCCGCTCTGTCAGTCAAAATTTGAACCAAGCATAATTTTGTCACACTTTTGACAAGAAATATTAGTTTTCTTGCAAAATCCATAATTCAAATCCAAATTGAAATTTGAAAAGACCACTACGCTTCTGGGGACTAGAGCTAGCTCCAGTATGAATCTGGGCTCAATCTCTGAGACAAGGAGACATGGATTGCGATCCATGTATCCTTGTGTCAGAATGCACTCAAACTTGGCACATAGGTACTCCTCAATCCATTGACCCCTATTGTATGGTTTATAAGTGATTTGGATCACTTTAGGTCATCGAAAAGTCAAAAAATAGGTATGTTTGATGATTTTTGGTCTTGAATGAATTTTGCCCTATTTTAACCCACTTCTTGGAGTTTTTTGACTATCTTGCTTTTGGATATTTTGTTTGTATTGGTCTCTGCTACAATTTTGTATAGTCTATAAACAAAAAATTAGAGAAGGTACATGGATTGCGATCCATGTTCCATCAGATCTCCATGGACCCCAAACTTGGCTTGATGATTGGTTACAATCTAAGTAGTCTACTCCACAACTTATTTTTGGATTTGGAAAAAACTTTAGTGATCAAAAGAAAAATTTTATGTCTGTCCCGCGGTTTTTAACTAGGAACTATTAACTTTTTGAAGTTTTGTGCTATGGTGCCCTTTGCAAAAGTTGTCCCAAATGGTGTCAGATACTACTGCTCAAATCTCAGTCCAAGATGGTCAAAAGGTACATGGATTGTGATCCATGTTTGACCACATCTAAACATGAAATATGGTAACCTGTATGCTTGCCCAAATGCAACAAAACTATAGGAGGTTTAAAACACCTAAGGGCACTATCCTCCCAAGTCTGGTCGCAATCCAACAAGGTATCAAAATAATGATCTATCATGATCAAGGTCCTATAAATTATAACAAAACACTCCAGAAAGGTCACCCTATGGTCTGGGAACACTCTCTTATGGTCAAAACGTCAAAAAACAACGATTAATGCACTCAAAACAATCAATTTAGCTCGTAGACAACAAGCCAACGCAACCACAGTAAAATTGAGAATGATTACACGTAAATTAAAGAGCAGTAGACAAGGAACACAATGCAATTATCAGAAACAAATTTGGATTATTAGAGCTCAAGAAAAATGGATTACAATGCGTGAGAGAGTAGCTGCTCTCAGTCGTACACTTCAAACTCCAAAATCTTTGATAATATATTATGTTCAACCTTACAAAATTAGGTTTTATACCTAGGGCTTCTCTTGGCCAGTGGCCGACTTACAAGGCTTAGACCCAACAAGGCTCAGAGATCATTTGGCTAAAACTCAGAGCCTCTCATATTTACAAGGCTAATCCAAAATAATAATAATGGGATTACAAAATTTTGCAGCTTTGTGACGAGGTTGTCGGCTAGGAGGGCCCCCGCCTATTCCACTACCAACATGTATGCATAAAAATATTATCATTAAGGGCCATGGATGTCGAAAGCACTTAAGTCCAATTAAAGCTCCAGGTGTGAAAGTTGGTTTTAGTGATGGTTTATGGTTAAGATATGCTGATATTTTCCTTATGAATATGGTTATGTTTATTGTTGTGGTAGCCAAATGTGGCCCTCATATATATTATTGGTTATGGTGGGGTTGCCAAAATTTGTGCAGCCATGTTATGTGCTAAAGTGGTATGTAGGATGGTTGTGTGTCACCCAGCATAGGGTGGAGTGTGTTAGTTATGGTGGATAGGTTAGTGAGCCATTCATGGTGTTAGCATGATTAGAGTAGCACTAGCAAAGGGCTTGATTGGGCACACAATATAGTAGAATATGTTTGCAAAATAGACTTAGACTTATTAAGTATAATTTGCATCTATATAGCACATTGTCGTGAGGACAGGACCGCATGAAAAATTCATGGTGGATACATCTTCTTCACAAGTGCAGGGCAAGAGGTATAAAGTTCATATTGCAAGTAGCTCGATGTGCACATGTGGTGACTTCGCAGAACGAGTGGCACAAAGCAAACCCTACATGGCCTACAAGAATATTTACTTCATCTTCCTTTGCTATTTGGCTTGGATTTAAACCACAATATGCTTATACATGAGATCAAGCTAACAAATGAAGATCTGCTTTGTGTGTTCAACTATCATCGTACAACATAAAAAAGAATTGTAATTAAATTGATTCACTCACATCCCCTAGTGCCATATGTAATTGTATGGCACAAACTATAACTGCTGATTTAATATTGTAATTCTTTTTGTAGAAATTCATGATTTGAGAGGGTGGCTTGTGTCTTCTTGTTCTACTGCTATGTGTGAAGCATATTTTTTTTTTGGTATTATATTAGCTGTTGATTTAATATTGTAATTCTTTTTGGAGAAATTCATGATTTAAGAGGGTGGCTTGTGTCTTCTACTCCTTCTCCTATGCTCGAAGCATAATTTTTTCCAATATACATGTTGGTTTGAAGGTTCTATTGGATTGTAAAATAACCAAAAAAGCTCTCTCCAACCAGGGCGTGGAAAGTTTTTTCCTACAAACACTATTCTAGTGGAAGGCTTAGAAAAATCTCCCTCAAAAGCTCCATTGAGAAGCTCTCTCCATTCCCATCCCCACCATTATCAACTTGGTGGATAATTCCCATCTCTTTGGACTAAAATATTTGCAACTATAGATGTAAGTGTCAATCAACTCCTACAAAACTTTGTGGTAATGCAGGGACTTATGACATAATTCAAATACAAATGGTGTCCACAAAAGTTGGAAACAATAGTGATTTTGTTGTTGCAACTGTGAAACTGGAAAGATCCAAAAAAAAAGGAGATATCTATATTGAGAATATAGGAAGAAATATCCATGTGTAATTTGACTCATTGAGAAACAACTAAGTCATTTTATAGTGTTGCAAATGAGTTTGAGGGGATTTTGAAATTCATGAACGAGTGCGACTCTAAAAAAGAACATGGACAAGCACATTTTCTAGCATGGGGAAGAGAAGCCCTTTAAATTTCCAACCTAAAGGGTTGGATAACAAAGGCACAATAGAAAAAGGGGAGAAACAACCACTGCTAGCATCGGAAAACACACTCAAGAAAAGGATCCCAAAACAGGAAAAAGATGAATCCCAAAGCGTAATATTAAATAAACTAAACTTTGTGGTGATAAAGAGGCTTATGAAATAATTCCAATACAAATGGTGTCCATAAAAAGTAGGGATGATAGTGAGTCTGATGATGAAATTGAGAAATTGGAAAGATGCAAAAACAAGGAGATATCTATATTGAGGATACAAGAAAAAATCTTTATATGTGATTTCGTAATGTCCCCAACCCGCCTATACCGAGATCAGGATGGGATCCTTGACAGGTCTCTAGGCCTTATAAAAATCGGAGTCTCTAAACAAGAAAAATCCAAGGAATAGACCTTTACCATTGACAATGGCTTGGGTCTATAGCTTTAGAAGCAGACCTAGTCCTGTCTCGCAGCGGAAACGGGACAATGTATTCAAACGGCCTACAAAAAAAATTTCTTATTCCGGCCCTATAACTTCATCATTCAGATTATGGTTTCCTTAGCCAACGCTTTTTTCCCCCTAACATATGTGAGGGCACAGCCGTTGGTGGATTCCTCTTCCAAGTGAGAAGTTTCTAAAACGTTTTAGTGCGTGGGAATGGATAGTTACCTAACTAATCAGGTCCACCCTTCCATGATTGACAACCTTAGTCAATCCCCACTTGCCACCCCGCACTCACACAAGATTCATTTATCTTATTATCACATTGTTTTAACATTTAAAATAATGGTTTCTTTTAATGTTCCATCACATTAATTCCTTGAAGACAGCATTGAAAGCATTCTTTTAGAAAACAGACATCTTTAAACTTAAGACAGGGTACTGTCAATCAAAACATTATCCATAATAACCATGACCAGTACTCTTCTTGTCTCAAGACCACCTAAGGGTGAAAAACGGCACCCATTCCTTGTTCAAATCCGGAGTGGAATAAACCCTCACCCAAGGTTCCGGGTGCCCATACACCAAACCAGTTGCCCATACAACCGGGCGGCTCCCCTAGGATAAAAACGGTATCCTAACTTATGTAGAAACATCAAGACATGACACGGAGTAGAAACTCATCGTTCATGGGGGTAACCGACTTAACCGTGGCTAAAAAGCCAATCATTATCATCAATTTATATCAAGGAGTCGGAGGTGTCTTGAGACAAGCTATCTTAAGGATGATCAAACATATCTTTCCTAATTCAACCAGTTTTAACCCAAACAATTCTTTCCTACATTATAAACAAATGCACGTTGGAAGTTACCTTCCGTTTTGAGCCAGTTTATCCTTCTTACGTATCCAATGCTAACTTATAAAATAACTAAAACTAGTTAAAGACTTAATTGAATAATGGGAAACCCACCTGGGATTGATTGGCCATCTGCTGCTGCGCTGGCGCCTGAAGACTCTCCTCCGTAGGCCTACTACTAGGCCCGGCTTCGTCGTCGTGCGACGCTCTAGTTTGTTTTGGAGCTACTTCCTCATCATCAGATGTAGGATTTGCTCGGGTTCTTTTTTGTGCCATAACTTCTTATCCTTATAAAAAAGACGTCTAATCATTAGGTAAATAATTCAAAATCTAGACTTAACCTTTGTATTCAATCGTAACCCATCCAGGGTTAAATTTATAGTCTTAATTGATAAATTCTTGACCTAGTAATTTCTTATTTGTCTATATAAGCACGATAACTTCTTCCACCGCATAATTTACTTATTTTGGGCTTAATATTTATTGTATTTAATTTCTCTTAAAGATTTCATTTCCTTAACTTGATATCATAGGTTTACACTTACTATAATTTTCTAAAAACTTTTAACCACAAAGTCTATTTATTTTAATTAATCATTTGCTGAAAATGGGACTTTTGGTCAATTATAATTTCATAACTTCAGTAATTAACTATGGTATAATTACCACAAGTAGATTATGATATTTTTGACTTTTGGTAATTATCTTATTATTTTCCAACTTAGTTATATAGTTTCCATCTTTAATTTTTAGCTAAAATTAGAATAATTTGACTTAAATAAATACTTATACTACTTTTTTAACCTTGACATATTTATCACGGCCTCTTTATTATGTAAGCTAGTTGTGATAAATAGAATGTAATCATATCGCATGATTTATTAATTTCCCCCTTGAAATTTCCACCAAAATTAGTATATTTTGACTTAGATAAATATCTATACTACTTTTCTAACCTTGACATAATTATCACGGTGTCTTTACCCTATAATACAGCTCTGATAAATAGCATGTAATTATAACACATGATTTACTAATTTCCCTCTTTAGTTTTTAGCTAGAATTAGTATAATTTGACTTAGATAAATATCTATACTACTTTGCTAACCTTGGCATAATTATCACGGCATCTTTACCCTATAATACAGCTTTGATAAATAGCATGTAATCATATAGCATGATTTACTAATTTCCCTTTTTAATTTTTAGCTAAAAATGGTGTAATTTGACTTAGATAAATATCTATACTACTTTGCTAAACTTGGCATAATTATCACAGCCTCTTTACCCTATAATATAGCTCTGAAAATAACATGATTTACTAATTTTCCTCTTTAGTTTTTAGCTAAAAATAGTGTAATTTGACTTAGATAAATATCTATACTACTTTTCTAACCTTGGCATAATTATCACGGCCTCTTTACCCTGTAATACAGCTATGATAAATAGCATGTAATCATATAGCATGATTTACTAATTTCTCTCTTTAATTTTTAGCTAAAAATGGTGTAATTTGACTTAGATAAATATCTATACTACTTTTCTAACCTTGACATAATTATCACGGCCTCTTTACCCTCTAATATAGCTCTGATAAATAGCATGTAATCATATAGCATGATTTACTAAATTCCCTCTTTAGTTTTTAGCTAAAAAATAGTGTAATTTGACTTAGATAAATATCTAGACTACTTTTCTAACCTTGACAGAATTATCACAGTCTTTTTACCCTATAATATAGCTCTGATAAATAGCATGTAATTATAGAACATGATTTCCTAATTTCCCCCTTTAATTTACCCCTAAAAACATAGTAATTTCACTAAGATAACTAGTTAAACTCAATTCAATTTGAATCTATTTGCTAATTTTTTCCTATTTAATTTGTTTAAAAATCATAGTTTTTCTACTAAAATAATTAGCTAGATTAATTATCTGAGCTTCCCCTAATTATCACGGGTTCCTTAATACCTAATTAACCCTTGATAAATATATCACGGCATTTGAATTCAATTTATTAATTTCCCCTATTTAAATTACTCAAAAAATAGAGTAATTCTGCTTAAGTAATTAGCTAGATTTATTTTATGAGCTTCTTCTAATTATCACGGGTTTTTGAACACCTAACTAACTACTGATAAATATATCACAACATTTTAATTCCATTTACTAATTTCTCCTATTTAAATTACTCACAAAACAGAGTATTTATGTTAAATTAATTAGCTACATTAATTTTTTGAGCTTCTCCTAATTATCACCGATTCTTGAACATCTAATTAACTACTTATAAATATATCACAACATTTGAAATCCATTTACTAATTTCCCATATTTAAATTACTCAAAAAACAGAGTAATTATGCCTAATTAATTAGGAAAACTTCTCAAAAAATTATAGGATAATTTACCTAGATTAATAACTGTCTAATGCATCTCTGATAATTACTTCAACTTAATATAATTGTAATTAATACATTTACCATTAATTCATGGTTAATTTGGTTAATTTCAGCCCTATTATAATAGGATAATTAATTAGCTTAGTATTACTAAGCTTAATTCTAATAATCAGCAGAGATTAATTAATTAAGAGAGGTTTGAGGAGCATACATAGGCCTAATCTTTGATTTATTAACAAATATCTTAACCTAACCTTGCTAATTAAAAAAGATTAGACTAATTACCATTTAGGTTGATCAATTAGAGATTAATCTCTAATTATTTATGTGTAACAGTCTCTCTAGATGAGAGAGAGTGTGTCAAGGCTCCGAGTCAGTGTAAAATGTGAAGCTAGGGGTCCTATTTATAGTTTTCTGGCACTCATAAGCTCTCACCGGCTAAAAAAAGGCAGTTGCTTGAAGTTCAAGCAGCCCCCAGCAAGTCAAAAAACGCCCCCTGCTGCTAAATGAGTCCCTGGAAGGTCAGTGATGACCCCCCCATTACCTGCCAGCTTTTAAAATGTCAATTTTGCTATAATTTGACCTATTTTTGCTTAATTGGTAAATATCTTGTAAATATCTTGTAAATATCTAGGAGACCTTTAATAAAATCTATGCTTAAATGATTACTGCAACCCTTCAATTTTACCTATTTTACTCAATTCACAGTGTAAACTTCCAGGGGTCATAACTATGCCAGTTTTTATCGGAATTCAATTCTGAAAATTTCTAGCCCAGGGTTTGCTATGCTTAAGATTCCAAAAATACCAATATTTGCCATGGTCGGACTTTCTACATTGCTTTTTCAATAATCATATCAGTTTGATTAAGCTTTATACAACCTTTAAGGTTTCAGAAACTGAAAACCTTACAGATTTGACCAAGCAAGAAACCATTGAGGCATTTTATGATGTTGTAGATGAGCTTGGAGGACTTTGATAAACATGAGTGATTCCAACTCTAAAAGAGAACGTGCACAAGTATGTATGCTAGCATGGGGAAGAGTTCTTTGAATTTCAAAAACAAAAGGGTTTGACAACAAAAGCATTATAGAAAAAAATGAGAAATGAAATCAGTGCTTTGACTTGCTTGTTCTCTACTCCTTGTGCCTCTCAAATGCATGTTGTGTGATCTCTTCACCTGCTACACTCTCTATGCAATACACAAAATATAGTTTTATTTCAATTATATCTATGTGTACTTCACCTAAGGCTACAATCCTTAGCTATGATTGGAGATGGAGGTGGTCACTCGGGAGGAGAGCACCACCATAGCCAAACTCTAAAAGAGAACGTGCACAAGTATGTCTGCTAGCATGGGGAAGAGTTCTTTGAATTTCAAAAACAAAAGGGTTTGACAACAAAAGCATTATAGAAAAAAAAATGAGAAATGAAATCAGTGCTTTGACTTGCTTGTTCTCTACTTCTTGTGCCTCTCAAATGCATGTTGTGTGATCTCTTCACCTACTACACTCTCTATGCAATACAGAGAATATAGTTTTATTTCAATCATATATATGTGTATTTCACCTAAGGCTACAATCCTTAGCTATGATTGGAGATGGAGCTGGTCACTCGGGAAGGAGAGCACCACCATAGCCAAGCTCTGATACCTATAAAAAGGAGTGTGAGTGTGGATGCATGCATGTGATGAGGAAGAGGAGTACACATTGTATGGTGGAGTTTGCAGTGGGATAACACTCACTGACTCTTGATTCCTATTTGATATAAGGATAAGGTTCACTATGAGTTATTATGGGTGTGTCCAATTGGCCATATGTGAGTGCATGCAAAGCATGCATGTGATGAGTGTAAGAAGCATAAGACCCACAACATATGGTGCACAGGATATGAGAAGAATACTCATCCACTCCTCATTGTTCTATTAAACCAATAAGTGAATTATGTTAGTATTGGTTAGTGGGGTGTTCAACATAGTTGTCCTAAAACCCCAACAACATCCCAATTGAATGCCAACATGGCCCAAGTGGCCTATGTAGTACAAACCTATACAAATGTGAAGCATCCCTATGGCTTCACCCTACACTCATCATCTTAATGCAATGTGCAACCACTCTCAGGCTAGGCTCTTCCTCAGATCATATGTGGGTTATCATCCATACGGACCTTGATTAGCTTGATGTGCTTGCTAGAATCTAGTATATCTCGTATCACATGATACTTAACCTCTCTATATTTTGACTTTTGAGTGAAACATGGGGTTCTTAGCTAGCACTATAGCACTCTGTCATAATGCGGCACTAGAGTCTGATGAATGCCAAGATCTCCCACTAGACAAGCTAACCATATAGCTTCCTCGCTAGCACTAGAAACTGCAACATACTCTTACCTCTCTAGTGGAAGATGAAGTGAAATCCTAGAGACATGAACTCCACAAAACGGTGCTCCAGCAAACAAGAATACATAGCCAAATGTGGATTTTTGACTATCCACACAACCCGCATAATTTGCATTCGTGTAACCCACTATGGATGCATGGCTATTCCCAAAGCATAACACTCACTCATTGTAACCTTAAGGTATCTCAAAATGTGCTTCACTACTTCTCAATGCTTTCTGACAAGAATTGCCATAAATCTGCTAACCACTCCGACTGCAAATACAATGTCTAGTCTTGCAACTATCATGGCATACATAAGACTACCCACTACTGAAGAGTATCGTACCTTTTCCATTTTTCTTTTCTCAGTATCAAATTTGGGAGCATCATCCTTGCTAAGTTTTGTATATGCCTGCATTGGGGTACTCAATGAAGCCTTCCCCTTGCATATTAAAACATTGCAAGATTGAGATATATGTCGCTTGAGCTAACTCTAGTATTCCATGATTTATATCTCTCTTGACACTCATACCAAGAAAGTGATTTGTGTCTCCCAAATCCTTCATAGAAAACTATGTGCTAAGTGGTTTTTTTGGGATGGTAATCTTGTCCTTAGACTTTTGGCAATGAGAATATCATTAACATAAAATGTCAAGTTGATTAGCGAATAATTGTTTAGCTTTTGGGTATACAAGTAGTGGTCCTCTTATCTCCTCACATAACCTTGAGTTGGGACTGCATATACTCCTCAAATTTTTGGTACCACTCCCTTGAGCCTGTATCAAGGCCATACAATGCCTTTCGTAGTCTACATACCAATTCTTCCTTTTGCTAGGCTTGTCAGGTTTAACTTCAAAACCCTCTAGTTGCTTTATGTAAACAACCTCTTCTGGATCCCTATGAATAAATGACATCTTCACGTCCATTTGGATAAGTTCCATGTCCTCAATGGCTAATAGTCCAAGCACATGATGTAATGTACTCTTGACAATCGGAGAGAAAATCATAAAAATCCATGCCTTTTTTTGGCTTGAATCCTTTAGCAACCAACCTAGCCTTATACTTAGGCTTGAGATCTTCTACTGTGTATTTCTTCTTACACACCCATTTGCAAGGCAAGGCTTGTTTTGTTTGACACCTCAAAGCATGAACTCAACGTCGTATGTATACATAGTTTTGCATCTCCAACACCACAAATTTCAAGTTGATGGGAATCACCAAGCATTACCACACCATGTGTGGAAGCATAACTGGAGAACCACTCCCTATATAAAGTAGCATGAAAATTGGCACTCGAGTCAATGATCGAGTTTAACGCATAACACTCATTTAGAGCCAATAATGCATCTAAACTCAAATCAACACATCTAATACCTACAGCACATCAAGAAAAAAATCAGTTGGTGGAGACTCAAGTACTCTTTGGAAGATTAGACTTCACAATGGATTTCCCTTTCTCACGCATCAAGTATGGGAATCTTTCCTTAAATGGCTCTTCTTATGACAACAATAGCATTCCACATTGTGCATGTCACATCCACAATCCTTGCTTTTTACAACCATTTTTGTGGTCTTTAGAATGACCACAATTGTGACTATGACCTCTTTACGTGATAACCACCACTAATCATATACGTATTTCCATGCCCACTAGAATCAAGAGATTGACAGCATATCTCTTGGGTGAGCAAAGCATAGTAACATCACTAAATTCAAGTGTGAAGATGGCTATGTTAAACATATCCATGATGATAGCAAAGATCATAGCAAGAAGATGGATTTTATGTCATCATCAAAATTGAGTCCATTTGAAGTAACCTAAATAAACAAGCTATTGAACTCATTCAAATGGGAATTGACATTGCCACCCTCTTTCATTTTTAAATGCACAAGTTTCTTCATAAGAAACGCTTTATTGTTATAAGCAATTTTAGCATACCATGCTGAGCATAAAGACGCCCATAGATCCTTCGCATTGGTCTTGTCCATAATAGTAAAGAATATGGATTCAATAAGGTGCAAGCAAGTAGTCGCCCTAGCACAAGCATAAAGCTACTCCCATAAATAATTAGTGTATGCATTCTCTTTGTGCCATTTACACAGTGCTACATCCCCTTATTGATCAACATGTTTAGCATGCATTGTTTCCAAATCATGGAGTTTGTGCAATCAAACTTCTTGATGTAATAACCAAATTTTCCCAAAAAAACCAGCCATAGCTACCAAGAGAAAATATATGAGAATCAAACTTTGGAATTAAGGCAAAATTTTTGGCGGACTCTCCTTTGCACAAAGAACAAAGTCTCAGCATTATATCAAGAAAAAGTGGGCATAAACTGTCAAATCTCCCTAACAAGTGACTGCCAACATGGCATCAAAGCACCTCTAACCATCACTATACAAATTCTATGACGAGGCCACAAATAGGGGACCTCTAGCAACCTGTATCACCAAAGGTATCTCAAAATTCGAGAATACCCCAGCTTAATAAAATTTCACGCAGGGCCCTCCAAAGGATAAGGAGACTTGAGACACTAGCCATAGTCTCATAAAGGGATCTTCCAGACTGATTCTCACAAACAATTGGGTCACTACCAAAAAGCAAGAGAAGATAGGCTTCATAATGACGTGCACATACAATATCCACAATGCAATGAACATGAGTCAAAAAATTTATGCAAAAGTGTACACATAAATTTCCATCGAAACCAAGAACTAGTGCAAATTATGTATCTAGCTACCTATAAATTATGTGTCTATAGATGAGTTGTAAACTATAGAAATAGAGATCAAATAATCTTACAGATGAACCACAAGTGTATACACAAGTGCCCACAAATCCATATAGAAATATAAGACAACTCTCTGAAAAATGCAAAGAGTCTCTGAACACCTGTGTGTGCAAAAACACTACACAAAATGGCATAAGCAAGTTATCTATGTGAGAATGTTGACTCCACCTGTGATGTCAATGTAGAAAACTACTCCTAAGTCCTCAGTCGGCAAGAAAACCTTGGGGAAGCATTTATGTTTAACCTTCCCATCAGAGTCTTGGTTTGTGATCACTATATTATCTCTTCACTTTTGTTATACTTTCCCATGGGGAACCTCTAGGATCAGTGATGCAACAAGTCCATAAAGTATGCAAAATCTTTCTCTAGAAGGGCAACCCTTCCAAAAAGGGGATGGCAAAAGTAAGTTGGGAGTACTACGTCTTGTCTCGATATCAAGGAGATCTCGGGATTGTAGATATTTCAGTAGCCATGGATATGCACAAAGAAAAATGGATGATGAGGTCTTTTTTAACACCAAATTGTGATTGGGTTTAATGCACTCTTCTACGAGCCCCCTTCTAGAACGATCTTTGTGTTTTCTGTTGTTTCGCAAGTCCCTTTCCTATTCAATGTAAAATCTTTGAAATAGTGAAAGGTGTATGGAAGGCATGGAGTATATATAAAGCAATCAATCTTCTACATATCTCCTGCAAGTAGGATTGGAATAACATCAAATTTGATTGTGTTTTGTGGCCAGTGCTTAATATTTCCAAACTAGAGGACAAAGACATCAAGAAAGCTCATAAACTCTACAAAAAGGGTTTTAGAACTTGGCAAGATACGCGGAAAAGTAAAAGTGTGAGGTTCTTTTGGAAAGTTCCTTGTTACTAAGTTTGGCATTTCTAGTAGTGATGTAGCCCTTCTACATCGGCGCATTTTACTTTTTCAAGAGGGACACAATTGGAAAATTGGCTGTAAAGAGTACTTGACATGTGCTATCTTTAGTGATCAGGTGGGCTCCCATTGCAACTACCCGCATCATTATCGCTTCATAACAAGCTCAATAAGAGATGGGGACTGGATAGGGATACAAGGCAATGGAAGTGGAAATTCATTATCTGTACAAGATAATTCTCTCTCTCTCTCTCTCTCTCTCTCTCTCTCTCTCTCTCTCTCTCTCTCTAGAAAGTCCATATGCATAAGAGCACTACCCTACAACTTAGCTCGCTACCCTCACGCATATGCGAGCCAGAAAAACATCTCCTTTCCCGCCTTGCAGCCCCTGCTTGCACGGCCCCTGATAAGAGGAACCCATCCGTGGCCAACAAGTTTCAAAGGTGCGGCCCTTGACGAGAGAGACTCATCCCTAGCCAACAAGGTTGAATGGAGAGCTTGGGCCTACCGGCACTCCTTGGGGGTACATCATGGTATATCATGGATGAGCTAGAGAGAGAGAGAGAGAGAGAGAGAGAGAGAGGAGCTATTGTTTGTGTATGTGTGGGGTAATTGGTGACACATCAGCAGATAAGAGATTGCAGTTTCACATATGTTTTATTAAAATGTGGTTGGAGCACCTGCTTTGACCATCTCCCTAGATTCTATTGAAAAAGGGATTTTTAGAAAAGTGGTATCATCTACTAACACCCAAATTGATACATACTGGCTTGTTTCTAATTCAATTTTCCCAAATCTTTGTAGATACCTTCAAGATTCCTTACGTTTCTAATTCTATCTACTCAAATCTTCACAAATAACTTTTCAAGATTCCTTGCATTCTTCACAATCTAGAGTCAAAGATGCGGGATGGATTCAAAATGCAGATGTCATGAGCGATGGCCTTGGGTGTTCTCTACTAACCTTCACACCAACGCCTTGTATGTGCCCATCCCATGTTGCCTACAATATAACAAAAATATTCCTCTCTTGCACACTCCTTGGAGAGAGAGAGAAAGAGAGAGAGAGAGAGAGAGAGAGAGAGAGAGAGAGAGAGAGAGAGAGAGAGAGAGAGAGAGAGAGAGAGGAGCTATTGTGTGTGTGGGGTAATTGGTGATGCATCAACAGATAAGAGATTGCAGTTCACAAATGTTTTATCAAAACGTGGTTGGAACATCTGCTGTGAGCATCTCCCTGGATTCTATTGAAAAAGGGATTTTAAAACAAGAGTATTATCATCTACTAACACCCAAATTGATACATACTGGCTTGTTTCTAATTCAATTTTCCCAAATCTTTGTAGATACCTTCAAGATTCCTTGTGTTTCTAATTCAATCTACTCAAATCTTCACAGGTAACTTTTCAAGATTCCTTGCATTCTTCATGAAATCTAGAGATTCAAACTGCAGATGTCATGAGCAATGGCCTTGGGCATTCTCTACTAACCTTCACACCAACACCTTGTATGTGCCCATCCCATGTTGCCTGCAATATAACAAAAATATTCCTCTACCTATCATCGATAGAACTTGCTACGACAACATTGCATGGTGAAAGGTGTTGAAGGGCATGTCTAAGTTGGGCGTAGGTGGAGGCAAGGCTTTGCATCACGTAGGGGGAGACTAGGGCGTTGCATCGTGTGGGCACCAGGACCTTGTGCCCCTTTGCCACGCTAGCAATGAGACACCCCCCACCCCCAATTCATTTTCATTTACTTTCACTGCATGCAAGAATCAGCATTGATTCTCCTATACCTTTCTTTTTACAAAACATTGGCTACTGGCTCCTTCTGGCTTGTTTTTAAATAAAATTCATCGGTTAGTAAAATTCCCCCTCCCCTAAAACCCAAAAAACGGGCTCTACACAATGCTGCATCACCTCCCCTCCCTCATGACACTTCCCTAAATAGCCCCTAACTATCAATATGTGCTTTGCAACCCCCCTTCCCACCCCCACCACCACAACGGGACCCCTCCCCTATGTCACGACTTCCTACAAGAGCCCAGGCCTAGCAATCAGTGCGTGAAATCCAACCCCTATGTTCGATCATGAACTCTCCTGCAGAGATAGAGAGAGACATGGGAGAGAGAGAGAGAGAGAGAGAGAGAGAGAGAGAGAGAGAGAGAGAGAGAGAGAGATGAAATGAGAAAGAGAGGCACATGGCCTCCATGTGGCCTACCCCCTCCTCTTCCTACACTCTTCCCTTCCCTTTCTCTTTGGTTGTAAGCCCTTCGGCTTTCCTTTCCACACTAAAACCACCATGTTTTGAATTTATCTCAGTTGGTATCCCCTACTACATACTTGCTCGAGAGATTACAAAATGTATTAATAAATGAGATCTCCACCCCCAAAGCGTCACCCTCTCACTTATCCACACCGCCATGCCATCCCTTTGAAGCTGCGCCCTCAACTCCCACAATGTGACAAAATATGCTTGTGCGACACACACACACGTATATAGAGGAAGGAGAGAGAGAGAGAGAGAGAGAGAGAGAGAGAGAGAGAGAGAGAGAGAGCAATTGTAACATATCCTATAATTGGACACACGGACACGGACATCCAGATAGGGATCGTGGCTTAGAAGTCGTGTATATTAGACCCTAATGACTTGAGATGAGAATTGAAGGCCAAATGTCTTTGAGAGTAGAGAATTTCCCATACAAGTTGACAGCGGCTAAGGAGTCACAAAGCAGGAGTGGGTGTCACTATGTGTGTGTTCTCTGATGGACGATGAAGCTACCTCTCTCACTCTCTTTCTTTGGTTACATGCCCTATACTGGTATCAAAGTAGACCAATTCTGCTTTCGTCGCTTTCGTCGCTTTCGCCTCAGTCCCCGTCCACTACTGCCGGGTGTAGTGCCTACATCCACACACAACCCTAGGAAAAAGCGTAAGGCTATGGTCACATGAAGCTTAGTTTCGATAGACAACGTCCCACAATCTCTTACAGGATGGTACTTTCCACCCACTTCGTAGTGCTACTATGCCAAAAAAGGTATAGTTTTCAAACTAAGCCGGTCATGTGCCGATGAGTTCTCTTTTTCTCTCTGTGCCTCACACTCCCTCTCACTACAGGCTGCTCCCCGTCACCCTCTAGGCTGGTGTACCTACTGTGGTCAAAATTTGATGAGGATTACTGAAAACTAAGCCTCACTTGACCACGTCCTAAGCAATACATTCTTCTTTTCTCTCTCTAGCTTGCCATAGCAGGCTGCGCTCCGACACACTACTGCTCGACAATCTTACAACTCTTACAATGCGCCTGATTTCATTCTTTGGCCACCACTTGCATCAATACCTTATTACTCGACACTTTTGCATCTTTGCAGTCCATTGGCTTTACCCTCTGGTTGTTGTTTGTAACATAAGCAAGCCTACATAAGCCATAAGCATAATTGTATGTATTGCAAGGAAGGCTTCCCATGCTATCAAAGACTAGAGGCAGGAAATCGAAGCACTCGATAAAATACTTACGCTTTACTCTTGAGAGCAACTAGCCAAGAAACACTCCATGGTCAAAGGCAACTAGTCAAGATCAAGGTTTTATAGTAGTAGAACTAGAGCAAATTTATTGCAGACCTTACATACACTGGACGAGATCGGCAACACTCAAATATGAAGGGTATTCGTCTGTAGATCTTGGTCATCATCAACACACTCAATCACAGCCATCTTGGCACCCCTCAAGAAGTGTCTTGTATATTTGCGCATAACCTTTTTAGCTTGCTTTTTACCGTGCTTCTCGAGGTTTAAGTGAGTATTGCTTTTAAAGCTTACAAAATGGAAAAAGATCAAAACCAAAAGCAACTTGAGACCGATGCCAATCAAGACCAAAATATGTATGGGATTGAGGACATAGGGGAAGAGTGGGATGTTACTCATGGGATGTGCCATCCCATGAGTAACATGAGCTTATAATATATAGGGTAGAAAGCATTGAAATGCAATTACAGACTTTCCTAGCTGCTCTAGATGGTCTCAAAGATCAAATGACCAAATTGGCTTACATATAGAAGGGAAAGTAGCCGATGACACAATCTTTTGTGCCACTTGATCCAAACATGCCCTCCACCTTCAAGGACAGTGGAACCATGTATAGAGATATTGCTATAGCTTCTCTTGATACCCAATTGAGACCCCATAGAAAAACCTATTTTAATGGTGAAGAAAAGGATAGGAACAAATATGTTATCTATACTTTTTTGCAGAAATGGAAAGATCTACATGGGTTAAAAAAAACACCCCACTTGAGTAGCAACCACTTGAGGCAAGTTTGTCATTGGGGCCAAAAGCCTACAAATGGTGGATGAGTCTCAAGGCATCAAGAAAGATTCCAAGGGATTGGGCTCAATTTGAGAGTATTCTTGTGAAAGAATTTCCCCCTGAAAATGAACCAAAAAGAAACTGGGGGGTTTGGGATAAATCTATGCAACAGGGTAGGCCTTTGCTTACTTACATTGCAGATTATAGAGAAATAATCCTCAAGCTTTAGGGGTTAGATGACTTTCACAAAACTAAGTGCACCAAAAACTTTGGAGGAAGCAACTAGATCTGCTCAATTTATGAAGTTAATACTCGCTTGATAGCTTCTAATCCCACTTAGACTGAGCCCAAGTCCACAGATATGGGGGTATCATGGCCTTTTCAAAAAGGAAAAAGGAAATTTTCATTCAATAAGGAGGGTGAACCTCTATTCAAAAAGAGGGTTGCACTAGGACCTAGGTTGAACCAATAGGACTTTGCAATGGCCAAAAAAGAAAACTTTTTCTTCACTTGTTTGTCACCCGACCATTCTCAATGGACTTTTTCGAATAACAAAATAAAAAACGATGATGAAAATGATGAAGGTCCTGATAAGAGTCATAAAGATAGGCAAATCCATGTTGTCCAAACACTTCCGATAAATGGTAATGAAAAGTATAAATTCATAGAAGTGTTGCATGAGGACAAATAGCATCATTGTTGTTTGTCGACTAGCATGTCGAAATCGAGTTTTGGTCCACATGAGCTGGTAAAAATGCATGGGTTTGTAAATGGGAAAAGTGTTCAAGTTCATGATAGATGACTCTACCACACACAACTTTGAGAACTATGCTTTTGTCAAGAAACTAAAACTTTCTCAACAACCAAGTGCCCACCAATATGTCATCTCCATGATGCATGGCAAAGATAAGAAGATATGGGATACTCTGGTATCCAATTTGGAAGTTGCGATATAAGGGTATAAAGATATGCTTGACTTCCAATTATGAACATGGATCATGCGGACTTGGTTTTGGCAATCTGGAGTTGAGATACAAGGGTATAAAAACACACTTGACTTCCAAATGATGAACATGGATCTCATGCGGACTTGGACTAAGGCCTTCTTTGAAACGAAGTTACCAACAAAACTCATTAGAATTTGAAAAATAAGGTGAAGAATTTGTTATACAAGGTGAGCATGATGTAGAAAATAGTCCTTTGATATGTTCTCTTGAGTTACAAAAGCTTGTAAATAAAAGGTCTTGTGATGTATACATGTTTTGGTGTTGATCTGTTGTAAATAAGGACTCTAATGCAGAAAACAAAAATCACGTTTCTTACTCCTCTTTGTGTTCTCGTGGTGATTATCAAAGTGATTTAAAAGTCTTGCTAGAGGAATTTAAAGATGTTTTTCCTATTGATCTTCCAAAAGGTCTACCTCCTGAAAGAGGTGAAGTTGATCGTGCTATTGATTTAGTTAAATATGCAAAGGTTGTATATAAACCACCTTATAAGCACAACACTTATTAGTAGAAAGGCAGTTGCAAGACTATATAGATAAAGATTTCATTAAAACTAGCAATTCTCCATGGGCTTCACCAATCTTATTGGTGAAGAAAAAAGATGGTTCTATGTGACTCTGTGTTTACTATAGAGCACTAAATAATTGGTGAAGAAAAAAGATGGTTCTATGTGACTCTGTGTTTACTATAGAGCACTAAATAATCTCACAATTAAGAACATGTTCCCTATGCTTAGAATAGAAGATCTTTTTAATCAATTAGAGGGAGCCAAGTATTTTACCAAGATTGGTTTGCGAGTTAGAATAAAGGCTGAAGATATTGCAAAATAAGCCTTTAGGACTAGATATGGGCATTATGAGTTTTTAGTAATGCCTTTTGGGCTTACCAATGCACTGGCTACCTTTATGAAGCTGATGAATAGTTCTCTATGTCCCTATCTAGGCAAATTTGTAGTAATCTTTCTTGATGATATCCTCATCTATAGTTATACTCGAGAGGAGCATTTACAACATCTTAGAAAAGTGTTCAAATTGCTTAGAGAAAATTCCCTTTATGAAAAGGAATCCAAATGTGAATTCTTTGTGGAAGAAGTGAAATATCTTGGTCATATCATTTCTAAAGATGGCATCAGGATGGATCTAGAGAAAGTTCAAGCTATTTTGCAATGGCCTGAACCTAAGAACGTAGAAGATCTATAGATCTTCTTAGGAAAGTCTAGATTCTATCGTAGATTAATTAAATATTATGCCAAGATAGCAGTGCTCATGACTGACCAATTCAAAGGAAAGGGAAAAAACCTTTGAGTGGGGGGAAATCAAAATAAAAGTATACAAAAACTAGAGGTAGCAATAGCTACAACTCCAATTTTATATATAGTGGATCCCAATGAACCCTTTCTGATTGAAATAGATGCTAGTAATTTTGTTGTAAATGTAGTTCTAACTCAAGAGGGTCGACCAATAGCCATTGAAAGTAAAAAGTTAGATCATGCATATCAAAATTACTTAGTATCTAAGAGAGAATCGTATAGTATTGTCCATGCATCGAGGAAATAGAAGCACTATTTATATGGTGCTAAGGTTATGATAGTGTTTGATCAGAAAATCATTAAGTGTCTTTCCCGTCGAGCAAAATTGAAGGGTCGTAAAGCCAAATGGGATGAACTCTTACAAGAGATCGATTATGAGCAGATTCCCTTAGCATAATGCCTATGATAAATGAAATGAGTTTTACTCAATTCAATAGTGATCTACTTGAATCATTAAGAGGGAAATGTCAAGTTGATCCTGCATATTCCAAGATATGGGCAACCATCTAAAAAGGGGATCTAGAATAAGAGGTTTCCAATGAGAATGAAGCATCGACTAGTCCTTTGGAGGGATTCGTGGAAGAATTTTTCCATAATGATGGCCATTTACTCTACAAAGGTAGAGTATGTGTCCCAAAAGATTAAGTTATTAGGCGCCAGATACTCTATGAGTGTCATGATAGTCCAAGTGCAGGACACCCAGGTGTAAACAAGACTCATAGTCTTGCTAAAGGGAATTTTTATTGGTCTAGAATGTATAAGGATGTCCTATTAAAAAAAATGTGGTTAAATGTAGTAAATGCCAATCAATAAAGTTGAAAGGCTTAAGATGGGAGGACTACTCCATTCTTTAGAAATTCCTTTAGGGAAATGGGAGAGTATCTCCAAGGGTTTTATAGTGGGGTTACCTAGAACACAGAGAGGGCACGACTTTGCCTAGGTAATAGTAGATAGATTTAACCAGAATAGCTAGGTTTATTCCGACTAAATTTGATGTTAAAAATCTTGAATTGGCTAGATTATTTGTACAAAATCTCTATCAATTATATGGTTTACCAAAAGACATTGTGACAGATAGAGACATGAAGCTTAATAGCCATTTTTGGAGAGCTGTGTTTGACAGGTTGGAAACTAAACTAAGCATGAGCACATCTGAGCATCCTCAAACAGATGGTCAAACTGAAAGAGTTAATTAAATCCTAGAAGATATGCTACGAGATATGTAAGCAAACGGCAAACTAATTGGGAAGAATACTTACCTTTAGAGTTTTCATATAATAGTGCCAAGCACTCTTTCACAGGATATAGTCCATTTATGTTAATGTATGGGGTTCAGCCTAGAGTTCCTTATCCAATAAGATTGCAAAAGGAAAAGGTTCAAGCAGCTAAAGACTTTTTAGAAGATATGAACGAAATGCTTAAACTTGCTAAAGAGAGTATTAAAAAGGCTCAAGATAGAGCAAGGACATATGCTGATTTGCATAGAAGCCCTCTTACCTTTGAGGAAGGGAAGCAAGTTTGTCTGAAAGTGCCTGAAAGGCTTGAAACCATGAAGAAGGGACCATGTCTAAAATTATCACCAAGGTATTGTGGACCTTACACAATACTAAATAAAGTTGGAGATATCGCTTACAAACTCCAATCACAAGAGACAAGTGGCATACATTCAGTATTCCACGTTCGCAGACTCAAAAAGAAATTGGGTCAATTTGATCATCTTGTTCAAGATTATCAGATAGTGGAACTAATAAATACTCAATCTCTTCCACATGCGCCAGAGAAAATAATAGACACTAGAGAAAAAGAAACTAGAAATTACAACTTATAAAGAGTGTTTAGTTAAGTGGAGAGATTGTGCTAAAGAGATTTCAACATAGGAGCGAGTAAGCACTCTTCGAAAAAGGTTCCCTGACTTTAGGATTGTTCCTTTCAATCAAATTTTCGAGGACGAAAATTCTTCTTAAGAGGGAAGGAATGTGACATATCCTACAATTGGGCACATGGACATGGACACGGACACACAAATAAGGGTCGTGGCTCAAAAGTTGCATCAATAATGTGGGAACTCCCCTAATTGTACCTTAATGACTTGAGATGAGAATTGAAGGCAAGGTGTCATTGAGAGCAAGGAATTTCCCATGCGAGTTGACGACGACTGAGAAGTCACAAAGTAGGGGCAGGTGGCATTATGTGTGTGTGTGTTCTCTATTGGGCGGTGAAGCTCTCTCTCTCTCTCTCATACGATGTCTACAACCCGCAAGGCATCCTGTCTCTATCTCTCTCTCTTTGTAGGATAATTGTTGCAGGTAGACTCTCTCTCTCTTTGTGGTTACGTACCCTATAACAATTGTCCTACAAACACAGAGAGACAAAGATCAGATGCCTTGCGGGTTGTAGATGTCGTATGAGAGAGAGAGAGAGAGAGATTGTCCTACAGATTTAGAGAGATAAAGACAAAAAGTCTTGCAGGCTGTAGACGTCATGAGAGAGAGAGAGAGAGAGAGAGACAAACACAGAGAGACAAAGATCGGATGCCTTGCGGGTTGTAGATGTCGTATGAGAGAGAGAGAGAGAGAGAGATTGTCCTACAGATTTAGAGAGATAGAGACAAGAAGCCTTGCAAGCTGTAGACGTCATGAGAGAGAGAGAGAGAGAGAGAGAGAGAGAGCTTCGCGTGATTTCCCTCACCTCTAGCTTGAGCCCCATGATCTATCGCCAACTCACGCTTTCTTCTGGAAAAGACCACCATAGATGTCGGAAAGAGAGAGAGAGAGAGAGAGAGAGAGAGAGAGAGAGAGAGAGAGAGAGAGAGAGAGAGAGAGAGAGAGAGAGAGAGGCCGATCTACTTCAGAATAGCTCCTAAAAATTCCTTCTAATTTCCATTTTTTTAGAATGGAGGCAGACATAGAACTGGAGAAGAATCTCTGACTTTCTCTTCTTTTTTTTTGTGGCGCAGACATATCGAGCCACAACAACCAACAATTAACCTTATGCAATCGTACTACCATGCTAACATAATAGTTGAGGTCACCAAATGCAAACCCTGCCACAAGACGCCTCGAGTCTCTTGCTCTACAAATATGTAAGCAGCCCGCCTAGGCAAAAACCCTAGTTGTTGTGAGAGATGCATATAGATCCCTCTAAAGGGGAGTACAATAAAGCTTAAAGGAAATGAATGAAAGATGGAAACTAAGTTGTATGCTATATGAGATTTATATAGCTAATGGAAGGGGCTTTTAACCTTTCAACTCTTTCTTATCTCTTTTAACTTCCACATTCCTCAAGCATATTTTCATTTTAAATGAATTGGGGGCCCCTATTCATGCTCCTCTTGCTCCCTTGCACTACCTTGCTTGTCACTTCGTGGTGTCGCCAATACCTGTCAGTGCACATCTGCCCACATCGACTTTGAGCCACCTATTTTGCCGTCGATCATAAAGGAGGCATCTCATGAGAAACCCCCTAATAAACATTTTTCATAAAGGAGGCATCTCATGAGAAACCCCCTAATAAACATTTTTCAAAGAACGTGGGCAGAAGTGCGTTGAACCTACATCAGAGCTCCTACGTGCACGTGCACACACACACACACAGACCTTGTTGGCTGCCTCTTGTGCTTCAACAAGCATCCTTGATTTTCTTTTTTTCTGGCTGTGGTTCACACATAATACTCACACAGGCTTCAACTTGTATTGCCTGGAATCTATGGAGATGCCTCCACTTCTTTGGCCTTGCTGGAGGAGTAAAACTCCAAACTGCCGAAGGTATAACTCTCATCGCTTGCGTGAAGGCTTTTGAAGCGCTACTCTAACCAACATGCACGCGAGCAAGTTCTGCTTGCAAGGTATATTTTAGCTTTTCTTTAAAAATCTTATTTTCCCTAGATTCATGCGACACTGTCCAAGGTTGTGTGCCACCTCTCCCTACTCGTCATCTCAAAATCTAGGCCATGTCCAAGTTGTTAAATAATAAGGACGTAGTAAGCTGAAGCAGATCTTGTTTGATGTTCATTCTAGCAGCATTAGTAGCAATCGACTCTTCTAAGAACTTACGCGATTTCTTGTGCCGCTTGAGTCTCAACGCTCTAAAATAAAAGCATCTCTTCTAGATTCGTGTTATAACAAATTTTACTTGGTAAGCCTGATGTGGTTTTTTTAAGCAGCCGATCCATCCAAGAATGTGCTTTGATGCAGACAACCACTATCAAAGGTAAACTTATTTTCCATACTTTGATTTCCTCTATGTGATCTCAAAAGTATTTAACTTACATCATGTACACATTAAAGGAATGGATTATATCATTTTTATTGAAAAGATTGTAGATGAAGGTGACAAGGATTGAAGAATTTTGTTATGCCCAACAAAGGGACACATGGATGATACACCATGACATGGCAACGTGGAATGATACATGTCTTTATAAAACATTGATAATGAGTTCTTCTTTGTACAACTACGGTATTTTTACAATAAAAAAGTTCCTCCAACACCAGAGGAGAAGCATAAGTCCCTCTTCAACACTGAAGGGGACAAAAGTGGCGGGGGAAGAGCACTTTCCCTACGATATTATTGTCGATGTGGAGAACAATGCCAACTCCATACCATACATACATATGGTTTTATGTTTTTATAATGGGCACAAATCGCAATGCACGAAATGCATCTCTCTCCATCTTTATTATAATGTGCACATTTTCACCTCCATATGTTATTTAATGCAAAATCTCAGTTGTGATGCGAGGTCCTAAAATTTTTTGGCGAAAGCTTCGAGGAGAGATGCTATGGAGCCATCATCAAAAGCTATGCCATGTGGTAAATTCCACCACTATCACTTTTCTACTTCTTACCCTATACATAGCAAAGCTTCAAATGGCTAATTTTTTTTAAAAAAACCGAACCTTTCATGCTATCCACCTATCGAGGAGTCAAAATACAATAACCCATTAAAAGCCTAGATTCTCCCTCACCTGCTTGTGTCCCCTCCCCTCACCCTCTCCCCTCAAATTGCCTTCCTCTCCTTTCCTCCCTCACCCGCCTACGTCCCCTCCCCCTTCACCCTCTCCCCTTGCTAGCCTTCCTCTCCTTTGCCCATTCACCCACCTTCCTCTCCTTTCTCCCCCTCACCCGCTTGATTCTACTCATGGATTCTCTAAACCATGGTGGCGTCTTGTGCAAGCCACAAACTGCTGCCTTCCCTTTGCATCTACTGAAAGAAACAAGCTAGAGAGAGAAATTAGTGTAATGGTTTGTCATGGGCAAGGCCATCGAACTTCCCTTCCCGTCTACTGAAAGCATTAGGCTAGAGAGAGAGAGAGAGAGAGAGAGAGAGAGAGAGAGAGCACTTTACATAGAGTGAGAGAACTGCAAAACTGAACCCAACAAAATGCGATTCATTTTTCATTCTCTATGAACTTGTACCCCCTTCTGTAATGCCACAAATTGGTACCCCCTCTCCCCCCCCCCCCCCCCCCCCCCCCCCCCCCCCCCCCTTGTTCATGCCTTGTGTAGACGAAGACATATCTTTCTCTCTGCCACCCTTCTCGTCGTGCCCTTGCCTTACCTAGATTGAGACACAGGTGCCCTATGGAGCTACAACACTACCTTGCCTCGTTCTGTCCTGCCTTGCGCAGATCGAGAGAAAGAAGCTCCCTACATGGCACAAACAGAGGTAACAAACCGATGCCCTGAGGTGCCTCGTGCAGACGCGGGGGGAGAGAGAGAGAGAGAGAGAGAGAGAGAGAGAGAGAGAGAGAGAGAGAGAGAGAGAGAGAAAGAGAGGTCATCGGCTTTACCAGGCCAAGAGAGAGAGACAAACGGAAAGAGAGAGCTCAAAAAGGAAAGGACGACCTCTTAGCCCTTCCTTTTCCCATTTCCAACTAATACAGCCATTTTTTTATTTTCCTGCAGCTGGTACTCCCTACCGTAGTAGGCTAATTAACTTGTGTTGAAGATTCCTTTGAAACCTACAAATCTTAAGGCAAAAGACAAGCTGTCGCCATCATCTTCCTCCTCCTACATGACCTGCCGTCACCTTTGCACAGTGCTCACTATCGAAGGTTCTCTCTCTCTCTCTCTCTCTCTCTCTCTCTCTCTCTCTCTCTCTCTCTCTCTCTCTCTCTCTCTCTCTCTCTGCCATTGTCATTAGCCACTCCATGGGACCTTCGTAGATCACATTTTCCCCTATTTCTTTCTCTTCATAACGAGATGGACTGTAACAGAATTGGACTACGAGAATAGAGATAGCAACATAGACATTATACTTAATTATCTTGGCATGAACAATACTTTGTAAGAAAAAGAATTAGAGAACTTGACAACAGTTGAGGACCGGATTTATGTGGAGCCACCCCCCCCTCCAAAAGGCTTTTGTATTATAACTTCTCCCATAAAGAGAGACTTGGTATAATACAAGCTTTGTGTTCCTTGAGACTTTGATAGTGCAATGAAGATAGAGAGCTTCATGCACCACAATTTTACCCATAACTTAATCTAACAAAAGCATTAACCTGTCCCCGGCCTCAGTCCCAAGACCTCAAACACCTTCAAAGGTGGAGAGAGCTAGTAGGGAATGAGGGTAGGGAAGAGGAAAAAGAAATATTCTTACGAGCAAGAAGTAGTGTCATCTCATACCATTACTCATAGAGCTTAGCATAGCATAGTAGCATAGTAATGGAGATGAAGAAGATGTCAAGCATAGCATTGAAGCATGGCTCTTGGTTGGATTTGCATTCCATAGCCAAGAGTGTTGGTGTAGGCTCTCAACTTCTCAAGCTTGGAGAAGGAGATGGAGTTCTTGCACTTTCTGTAACGTGCAGCGGAAGTGAATGTTGAACTTGCTCAAGATGAGTGCTTCGAACTGTGCTCAAGGGTTCCTTTTACTTATGGAAGGGAGAGCCTTTCGTTCCTTTAGTGATAGAGTGCAAATGATCACAAACAAAGTGAATGACAATGTGAATGAAGGTGCTGAGAGAGAGAGAGAGAGAGAGAGAGAGAGAGAGAGAAGAGAATAGGACACCAGAATGTTGTCAACCCTCCTCCGAAGGCCCCACTCTCTATGGCAAGAGAGGTCTATGCTATTGATTGCACAAATCTCGTACAATGGTCTAAATGCAATGAACTTGCCGATGATGATGAGGATGCTGAAATGTGAAAATCCTAGGGGCTGAAATATGCAAATCTTCCATCTTCTGAATTATGACTCTATGTCGATGACGACGGCGACGACGACGATGTGCTGAAAACGCTACTACTAGGGATGGTCTTGTCGCCAGGAATCTTCAAAACCCTAGCATGAACTGCAACTTGCAAAAATGCTAGGCCTCATTTGCTGCTTGCAAAAACGCAAGGATTGATCTGTTGTCTGTAAAACGCCAGGGCTGGTCCTCATCTGCTGAAAACACTAGGCTCAATCTAATGCCAAAATGCTGGCCTTGATCTGCTGTTGGCTGGAAATGCTAAGCCTCTTGCCGGTCTTGCTGAGAATGTTTGTGAGTTTGTGGACTCTTGCAGCCTCTTTTGCCAAAAAGTGCTATCGCTACCTTTTCTTATATATTGACTTACCAAAATTGCCCTACCCAGTTTCCCAATAAAGTCACTTATTAATAATAAGTGAAAAATGGCTAAAATAGGGAAATGGGCTCTATGCCCTGTAAAATGCTCATGATGGCTAATGACTGTAATTTTGATGATCATGTTGTGTGCAACCACAGGATATGCAACTACTCGAAGTGCCTGGACATGCACGGCCTGCGCATAGGCTCACAAAGGTGCCAGAACACTTCCTAAGTTGACTTGAACCCTAGTCATGAAGTAGCTTGTCCACGTGCACATAGGGTTAGATGTGCACGTGACATCCCCTCCTTTTTAAAGTGAGGTATTGGTACCGAACTAGCGACGGAGAGTGCCAACAACGTCTAGAATCCTGGGAAGTACTCTTCGCTGGCCCACTTTGATGCGTGGGTCGTGTGATACTTGAACTAGATAAAGGTATCTAATGCTTACTTCTTTGGTCCGTGCCGAAAGCTACACAAAGCGGTTTGTGGTTGCTTCAATGGTCTAACTTGCGTCTATGGATGTAGGTCCACCTTCTTCAAGAATCTCCAAGGAGGAAAATTCTTGAAACCACTTCCAACACAAAATCATGAACATACCCATTCCATGTAGAGTGATTGGAAAAATACTATTCTTCCTAAAATAATGTGCATGCAATGTAGATGAACAAAGAGATGGAGTGTCAAACCATTCATCAAACACACGCAAAAAAAGGAATAGAAACTTGTGTTTTTGATCTAAATCTATCAACTGTGGCAAATCACAATGAAAATGCCGATGCTTGATGGTCAATCTTTCTCGTGCTCTTTCTGAGACTGTGTCATGCAAACTTTTGTTCTTTTTGATAGAAATCCGCATTCAATCCGTGCTCATTCATGAGTGAACCATGTGCATCGTACAATATGGCATGCCTATAGAAAGGGACACACAAAAATACAAGAAACCGTCACGAATGAAACACTCGAACAATGCGTGTTGACTAATCATAAAAACAGATAATACTTCCTGAGAGGGTTCTTTGGACATTTACTCGAGAGCCAAGATCAGTTCTGCGTGATTGATTGATCTGCAATGAGGTTAGCTTCACTAGAAAAAGCATCAACTAAACCATCATCCTTGTGAACAATGACGCCTTTATCATGCAAATCATGTGTGGCGTGCTTTGGAGAAGAAAAGACTGAGAGAGTCTCCTTCTCCTTTTTCTTTTCAAAATTCACTTGCACATTAGAAATGAGAGATGAAGAATGAACAACTTCCTCCCCACGAATGACAATGGGAGAGTCACTTTTGGCATTGAAAGTAAAAGTATTGGCTGCCCAATCAATGAGAGGGTTATGCTCACAAAGCAAAACACGATTAAAGAAAAACATGACTGGCATACCATTTTGCTTGAGGTTGTGCCAATCGTCCTTTAAACCGTGTGAGGTATTGGGGTGGCATAAACCGTGCCTTCAGCTTGTCTTGGAAGTTGGCCCAATTGAAAGAAAGGGGCACGCCTTCCTCAGCTTCCTCTAGGTGCGCTGTCAACTGTGCCTCTTGCCATGCGTGGTACGAATTAATGGCATCATCGGCAAGGTATATAGCTGTCGTCAAAACCTTGCTATTTCCTGTCTTCTTAGTTGTTGCAAAGTAAGCATTAAATTGATGCAACCAAGAATGAATAATAGTAGCATCCATCTTACCGTCATACTTACTGGACGTCAACTTCTCATTGGGGATGGTTGGAGTCCGAATCTCTGCTCGTGCTACTTGATGAACTACCAACCTCTTTGACTGGTTCGGACTTCGAGGTGAGTACAGGTAGGACCAACTCTTGCATGTGTTGGTCACTTTGCACCTCACACTCTAACTCCAAGGCTGCTCATTTTTCTTCGGCCGCCAAGTGCGCTTGCTCGCACTCACGCTTCAAGGCTAATCGTCTTTCTTCGCGCTCGCGATCCAATTATGCCTTTCTTTCTTTGGCCGCCAAGCGTGCTTGCTCACACTCACGCTCTAAGGCTGCCGTTCTTTCTTCGCGCTCGCGATCCAAGGCGGCGTGTTGCACTTCTTGCGTATCATCATGTCCATCATCTTCTTGACCAAAGCCTCCATAGGATTTGGTGCAAACTGTGGCGTAGATTGGGAAGGGAGAGGGTCGGGAAAACCTCCTAGTGGGGAAAATTCTTCTTCGCCACCTCCATGCTCATCACCTTCATGCAAAGTATCCATTCCGCTTTGGGTGATGATCATTCACTGAGTTCTTGGTACTTAAGTTCACAAGGAACTTGGGTTCTTGAGGTTCTTGAGTCCTTGAGGGTCTTGAGTTCTTGAGGTTCTTCTTTAGCTTGCAATCTATGTTAGAGAAGGATCTTCTCTTACCCAAGCTCTACTCTTCCCTGCGGGTGCACCTCTTGGCGGCCTTGCGCTCACACCAAGGTTTCTTTTTCCCACCTCACGTCAATTGGCCGGCCGCTAAGTGCACGGTCCTCTCTCAATGAGTGAAAAGCGGAACAAGGGGAGGTCGAACAAGCCCTTCTTTCTTGGGTTTCCTGTCACTCTTCAAAAACACGATTAGGAATCGACACGCCCAAGTGGACTTGGGTTACGTGCGACTGCAACAAGCAAAAAAAAATATTGTGGTTCTTTCCTTGAGTGATACAGAACACTGCCAAAGCTCTGATACCAATGTAAGGTGCAATGGAAGTGAATGTTGAA